>NC_056737.1:1303604478-1303816978 GCF_019279795.1 Protopterus annectens | reverse complement strand
CTTAGTTAGTATGTATTTCAAAGTCTTAACAGCTATATGACATGACATATACAATGGTATTAGTACAAAAATAAACATTTCTTATATATGCAAGCCTGTGTGTGGTATCATATCCTTTGACGTCTCTGTGGGTATATGTGTCAGGCAACAATTGTCTTTTGTATGAATGTATGGAACTGCAGTGGCCATTACAATAGCATGCAGATACATTGATGGCAGCATGCCACAATGTGGGAGTATTTCAACACGGCACATGCATAGAACAAATTTCAATATTTATCAAACAATAGGACATATGTCCCGACAGTAGATTTAATAGTGCACATACTGACTGAGTTGTGTATTTGGCTTATTGTTGCAGATATTGTGGGGGGAGAGAAAGATGTCAATTAACAACTTGTATATCCTTGTAGTTCTCATTACTTTCCTAGTCAGTGCTGTGATCTGTACCTTCCAGGTATTATTGCACTACCCTATGGCCTTAGTTTGGACAATGGTATGGATGTAGACAACTATATACATGAACTGAGTTTTACCTGCAGTATACACCTATTTCCTGGTATACCTGGGGGAGTATTGTTTGTTAACTCTACCTGACTATTTCTACGCATATTTCCAGATTCCAGGTTGATGTTATGCATATACCTCTCCATCTCGTATTGCACACACTCTGGGCATGTCTTGACAACATGCGGGTTAAACCGGGACATACTTTGACTATTGCCCTCATAAACCTTCGGTGAGTTGTACAATGACAGGTTTGTTTTCATAGACATTTTCCAAATATTTACAGGCCTGACAGTCAGTTATATGACATTAAATGCTGCCTACATGTCAGAGATTAGCATGCTGATATGCCAGGTGGACAGAGTAACAGCCAGCAGATATGGGCCAATTCTCTGGACATTCCAGACAGATCTGTACAGTCGAGGGGTATGATTCTGCATACAGCTTACTACCACTCCCAGAAATCGAACAATGGCTGTATATGCTAAAATAACACATTTTACATCACAGTTGGGTGTGCTATATAAATATTTGCTGTGTATCTTTTCTCTGAATTCTTTCTATAAGTCCCCCATGGTTTTACAATCTGACCTTGTAATTCCAACTCTTATACAGGGTTTCCTAGACAGTTTTATTATGTAGCACTGTGTGGATGACAGTGATGAGTAATACTTTATTAGTCTGTAACATTGATAGCTCTACCTCTATTACATTTGAGGCTTATGTATTTCACTGTGTGTTGCAAAAAAAAAAAAATTGTTTCCACTTTATATGATTGGTGTATTTTCTGTGTGTTTTACTATTTTCATGTACAACCTCTATTCAATTGTCCTGTTTTTAGCATTAATGATGCTGTACCTATCTTTGTCTTTGTCTATTGTCTATTGTACTTAACTTTCTGGAGCTTTTCTCCCCGGGCCTCTACTGAAAATGGACATATATCCAGCTAGACTAGCCCGGTCAACAAATGTAAAATAAAATAATAAATAAATAGTCAGAGATACTGCAACACTAACACTGCCATACAATACCAGACTAAACAGTACCAGTCCAAGATTTCAATCTTTTATTTCTAGGCACAGTTTTTGTAAATGACAGACCTGTGGGGGGAATGTTTGTTAACACTACCTGAATGTTGTCACACATATTACCAGATTCCACATTATTATTATGCACATATGTCTCACTCTGTTACTGCACACACTCTGGTTATAGCTTCACAACATGGGGCTGGAGTTGGGACATACTTTGCGTATTACTCTCATAACACTTTGGTGAGTTGCTAGAGTGACAGGTTTGTTCTTATGGATATATTCATGACAGTTATGATGTCTGACAATCAGTTGTATGTCATTATTTGCTACCTAAACTTCTGGGTTCATCCCACTGATTTGCCAGGGGGACAGGCTGACAGGCAGGGGACTTACACCAATTATCTGAACTTTCTGACAATTCTGTATAGTTGTGGGGTATGATTCTGCATACAGCTTACTACCACTCCCAGTATTCGAACCATGACTGTGTGTGCTAAAACTACAGCACTTCACATCTCAGTTGAGTGTGCTATTTGAATTATGTTGTCTGTCTTGTCACTGTTTTCTGTCTAAGTCTCTCTCAGTTGTACAATATGACCTCTTCTAATTACAACAGTCATATACAGATATTCCTACACATTTTATTTATGTAGCACAGTGTGGGTAACAGTGCTTAATACAACAGTACTAGTAAGAGATTGCAACACTACATTACCATATGATACCAGAGTAAACACAAGCAGTCTCGCAGTTAAACCTTTATTGTCAGGCTGCTCACCTTTTGTTTACATACAACCTATATGAGATTCTTCCTGTCATATTGTTTGGTTTATTCAGTACATACCATACACAATACAGGTTTTATACTGGCAATTAACTTTCTACTACATTTAGATTAATTTCTTATGACAGTACATGCAAGAGTATTACTAACCTGCCTCACGACAAATCCTCTGCAATCTACAGGCATGGGCTTCCTGGTTCACAGCCCACTTGTCTGCCACTGTCAAAGATATGAGGAATATTTAGCCATACCTATCCATAATATACATAAGCTGGCAACTATTAAACAGGTAGTAGACTGATACTTACACACAGCTGGGACATCACCCATCCGCCTAACCTCTTGGATCCACTGACCCAAGAGCTCCGTCTTTTTCTGCTTTGGGTCGGCATAGTGATGCCTGACCTGCTCACAAGTTTGAGGTATGCCAGTGGCACTGGTGAGGTCATGGGCGAGATGGTCCCAGGCTTCCGCTTTATATTGGGAACCCTGGTACTGGCCCTGCAGCAGTCTCTGATTATGGTCTTTAACAAGGAGTCCTGCCATGACTTTGGACTCCTGGCTGCCCCAGCACTGTGCCCAGAAGCACACTCCTTCTCCCACACTGGTCATAGTGCCTACAGGAGGAAGCTGCAACCAGTAATGAGATGTCTTCCCATCTGGTGGGTTTAAAGAGGGCGAATTTCCCACACTTTGCCGTGACTGGACAGTTTTAAAAATGCTAAGCTATGGGCAAACCTGCTTACCTAAGGTTGGCATTGCTTAAAGGGGTGTACCAATGGGAAAACTGATTTAGCTGGCCTGCACATTGCTTACACCTAGTAAGCAGGGCTGCGCAATACTTAGTGTTGCTTAATTTTTAATTTGCATACTATTTGCTGTTTGGCATTGATTTATTATTCATTACTTGTTATATATGTGTTTGGTATCCATGATTCATGTGTACGTATACTGTATGAGGTCCTTGTGTTTATTAGGGGATTTCAACACTTTATTAAAATAACACCTTACATCTAGACTTAATGCAGTACTCCAGTTCACATATTTATGTTATGTAGTAGGTTATACAACATAAACCTGTATATAGATTCCTTTCACATGTTAAGTTTGATTTTCTTATAGTGAGGATCTGTTTGGTGATACCTCAATCATATGTACTGCTGTGATGACTTACTGGTTAACTACCGTGACTGTAGTATACAAGGTCCTAGGTTCAAGACTTGCAAGGGCTATTTATTTTGTTGCTGAGCAGAACAGCAGCTGTTGAATACAGAGTGATTAAGGCACTTTTAAGCAATTGTGAGTGGATTTGCATGGGTTTGGGTGATGGTAAGCAATGCTAACTTCAGGTTAAATATGCTTACAGAGGGTTAGCTTCCATATTGCTTAACCTGTGTGCGCATTGCTTACCCCCACACAAACCGGCTTAAACCCACTTACTGCTGCTTAAATGTGTTTACTCCCACTTACTACTGCTTAACACTGCTTACTCCCGCTTACCACCACGCTAATGTACACAGAAATGTAACACTGTTCTTGAGAAGGTGATGGATTTGGACACTCTATGGATTTATCATTCATTACACATTATACATTTGATTGGTATCCCTGATTCATGAGTACATATACTGTATGGGGCACTTGTGTTTATCTGTGGATTTTACAACATTATTACAATGACACCTCACATCTGCATTTAATGCAGTACTCCATTTCACAAATATATGTTATTTAGGAGGTTATATAACAAGAAATATTGTTCATAAAGTGATTTGACATGGAAAATGTAGTTGACTGGAGGGAGAATTAAACTGGGAATGACTGCTCGCAAGGCGAATGCTCTGACCACTACACTATTGCAGTACTGCTTCATTTGCATGTATCTTGATATTTATCTTCTTGTGCCACTTAAGCTACAGTATACATAGCTAAGCAATGGGCAAACCTGCACACTTATGGTTAAATTTAATCTGTTTGATAAAAAAGTGTTTATATTATTATATTTTAAATATTGTTCTTATAAGCTTGGGGGGTGTTCCTAGGGTAATGAGATTTGTTTTTATGTACATTTTCTGATGGTTTTGATGTCTGACACTCGTATGCTTGCCATTATTTCAGATGAGATTATCCCAGTGGTTTGGTAGGGTAAATGATGGACAGGCCAGACATATGTGCCACATATCTGGACATTCTTGTGTTGATCTATGCTGTTGGGGGTATGCAACCCCCTGTGAGTGGTCTCGCTCATTGTAATTTCCAAATGGCAGTTCTTGACTTCAGAAGCATGTATATTGTGAGAGCTCTGCTCTCAGACATGCCCCCTGCACTCGTTCACGCTCCATGTCCGTTTAGGAGCTGAGGCAGCGCACCTTCATTACTATGCATGGCACGCTGCCGTGCTGCTCCTAAACGGTCACTTCCATGCAGGAATAAACTACTCCTGCACGGAACCTTACTGAATCCCAGGGAATAACTTTTCAAAGATAAATGTCTAGTGATATTCTTCCATTGTCTGATATGCCACTGAAATGTGTCAAAATATTTTGAAAAATTAAAATGGAGTGAAAACATAGCAAAGCAAATTATCATTGCAGAAATACAAACAAGAGGACTTTACAAATTAAAAAGAAAGTAGCATTAAACATGTAAGAAAAATGAAATACAAAATAATTGTAAAAAATTTGTATATACCCAGTTAAAATAAAAAAAACTCTAGATAAAAAGATAAAACTGCTTATCTGAGGAAAAGCTCATTAGTTATATGAAAAAAACTATTAAGATTTTTTATAACAATGCTAATAAAGCAAAACATTAATATGAATGACTGCAAAGTCATAACTAAAAAGAAAGAAATGTCCACAGATACGTAAGAATGCTTTTTCAAATTATTAATGCTTCATATGCATGCTAACATTTGTGCAAATATGTCATTACATGCCGAGTCCCAAAGCAAACCAGGACAATAGGCATATAGCAGAATATGAAGTCATCTGCAGTATGACGTAGTCAACCCGCATTCCCTCCACTTCCTAGCACAGGGGCAACCCAATCCCTTATATGCTAGGAGAAAGAGAGGACCAACATAATGAATGGTGATTCCGGTATAGTATCCACAATAATTGTTGGCCGTGAAGACGGAAGGAGAATGGTGAAGAAGGGAAGGAAGCAGAAGTCAAGGATTAGCTGACAAAAAAGAGAAAACATTTAAAGTAGCATTAACCCTAACATTTGAAATAATGCCATGCTTATCCGTATCTATATGGAGTGACATAACATAGACCTTACTACTAAAAATCAAATGACCATCCAATCACAGAACATACTGTTTATACTTGAAAAATATGAAACGAATTACAATATGCAAACAATTATGTCAGAGTGCTTAAAACACAAGGGAATAAATCCCTTATATAACCACATACATGATAACCACCGCTGCAAGTAACATTTAAATTCCACTTCCATTGGGCCAAAAAATACATCCAGTGGTTTCTTTTAGAAAATCAAAGAAAACCTCACAAAACTCTTTTCAATCCTTTTAAATAAAATATTCAGTGTGGGTATGTCCTTTACATAAGTGTGGTAGGCTGTAGTAAATTCAGATCACCAAGTTTGTGGGGAACTCACATCAAACCCAAACATTTTAGAGCCGTTAGTCTAGGCAGTGTTGTAGATAAAAATCATAGGGATAATGACACAGATGAGCTACTTCTGTAAGATATCGAACAGTATGTACTGTTTATGAAAATCATGCCTTTTGCGTCTAGTGGCATTCTTTGAAGAGGTAACAACTGCACTTGATAAAGGGCTGACAGTGAGTGATGTTTATCCTGGCTTTGCTAAGACATTCAGCACTGTCCTAAGTAAGGGGATAATTAGCCATGTTAAAAGTCATTTGCCACATAACTGAATTAAAAAAATGTTTATGCAACAGGATACACTGAGTTACTGTAGGGGATTGCCTATTTATCCTAACAGTAGTTATTGGTGGAATTCATATATGGCTCATAAATGGGGTCACTTTTTTCAATATTCTTCTCAAGCATAAAAGTGTGATATAGGCTATGGATTCCAAAATATGTGAGTGATTGCAAATAGGGCAGCATATTGGTTCAATAAAAGATGCTGAAATCTTCCAAACTATAAGAATACACCCCCAGTCTAGTAAAAATAACCTCAACATTGATGTCAAAGCATGTAGCATCACAAAATCTGGTAAAAGGGACATAAATTATGATTATAAAATAAACAATAAAATGATAACAATTATGCTGTCATTAAACAGCTTGGGAAAATGGTAAATAACAAGGTAAACATTGTTTGTTGAATATCTACAAACATTTAACGTTATATTCTCTCCTATTCTGCAGTTCTCTTAATTCTAAAGGGCATCTCTAGTCACTTCAGAGCGCTCAAGGTACTATGTTATCTCCTATTGACCTGACATATTATAGAATACTGTAGTGTATTTAGTAACATTCAAGCAAGCTACCTAAAAGAACTTAAAAAGGTATAATGTTTCCTTACTAGAACCATCATAGGCCTGGAAAACTTGAGCAATTCAGAAAGGCTGCAGAAACCATCATATTATGTTTCTTACAAGTTACTTAGAGGTAATATCTATCTGGCCTACAAGGTTATGTCTAATCCAGTTCTATTTAAAAATCTATGTTTGGAATGCATTGTTTAATGAGCTAACACTAGATGAGAGAATCTAATATTAAAAATAAATATCAATAATAGAAAAAAGTGACAGAATCATTATATAATGCCTTCTAAATTATCGACAAAACTTTTACTTCTACACTTCCTGTCTTACTATTAGAAGAAGAACTTAGCTATTTCCTCATATGTATAGATATATATATATATATATATATATATATATATATATATATATATATATATATATATATATATATATGGATAAGGATAGAGAGAGTGAAATACCTGTATACAGATGAATATGGAAAGTAGAAAATATCAGCATAGAATTATGGCAATCAAGCTTCATGAAGGACAGTCGGTCTTAAGCTTGAGAATCGAACCTATGAACCTGAACAAGTTAGTGTAACCTTTATTATTATTCTGTGTAAAATTCTGGAGAGAATGAATCACTTCCCTTATAGAAGGGAACATGCATATTTAATAGTATTAGGTTAAGCACAACAATGGCTTTGTCAAAGTAATGTCTAGTTTAATAAATGTGGCTGCATTTCAGGATAAAGTATTTGCTGCCAAAGACTAAATGTCACCACAAAAAGGCATTAAAGGTTTCCTTAAGTTCAAATTTGAAAAGGATAAATAGGGTTGTACATTCTTAGACTTATAAAATAGTACTTTCATCACTATTCTAACATGGACCCTCAACATACAAATGACAATATGTGAAGTAACAGAGTATATGACCTTCAAGATTTACAACTGATGAAGAGAAATTTGACTCATAGAGGGATATTTTTTAGTGACTGTCCAGAGAAAAATGAGGCAGTTACCTAAGAATCACTGTGTATATTTCCCTTAATAAACCAACAAGACCTATACTTTCCACTTAGAAAGAAAAGAGCTATCCCCAGATTTAATAAATTCCATGTAAGCATAGTGTAAAGCCTACATGGAAGTTACCATAGCCGTGTACGCTCTACCCCCTCAGTGGAGTGCCATACATATTAATGAAGGCATGTTAATGAGGAACAGCCATGTAACATGGTTATTGAATCAGTGTAGGGAGTGCGTTACTGTGTCCGGAGATGAGTAACACACCCCCTGCACTGTGAAAGTGCAGTATATCAATGTAGGCATATGTATTAAATTGAATTTTTTTTATGTTTGCATGGTGTTGTGCGGTGTGTAGCAATTGATACATGCCAGACATCTACAAATGAAACCGGATACATTTAATTATTAATGCAAAGATCAAGTTTAAGCATAGCTGAGTGGGTTTGCACCATGTGCCACAGTGCTCAGTGGTGCTTAAATATAGTAGAGATGTATATGTAAAAGTATAGCAGAATTCTACACATTCATTTAAATGGTTAGCATGACAGCCTTATGTGCACTAGGTTCAGGGTTTGAATACACAGACTAATTATTAAGCATTTATTTTGAAAATATAAATTATGGGAGCTCAGCTAAGCTTTGTTAAGCACAGCTAAGCCTTGCCCGGCACTGCTTAAACAAGAAATATTTTAGCACTGCTTAGCTGGTTTGCACATTGCTAAGCAGTGGGAAGCACTGATCAGCATTTGCTAGTCTAAGCACTGCTCATCTAAGCTAATCTGCTTTGCATGGTGCCAAGCAATGCAATGCATTTTTAAAAATGGCCCAATGATGTGCAAGGGCAGGAATACAGAATTATTTAAGTGCAGCAGGCAGGAATAACTTGTTGGAGTTTGACCCATTTAGGAACTATGGCAGGTGTTGGAGATGGTGTGCGCTTCCAGGCACAGTGGTGGGGTATTCTGGAGTCCAGAGTCAGGTCATGGTTGGACTCCTAGTGAAATACCATGATGTCCGGCTGCTGCAGGGCCAGTACCAGGGATAGGACTAAATGTCAGAGGCCTGGGACTGGCTGGCATGCGATCTCACCAGGGCAACAAGTATCCCACACACAGCTGAGCAGGTCTGTCACCAATTCAATGATCTGAAATGCAGAAGATGGGACTTCTGGACACCTAGGTCCAAGATGTTTGGGATGGGAATGCCCCACAAGTTTGTATGTCCTATTAGCATTGTTTTACCAATACATAATCTGAATGTGTGATAGACAGGCATGCATAATGATGTGTTTCTCTCCCTACAGCTGCAGTGGAGAGAGCTTGCAACCTTGAGGCCCATGCAAGGCACCGGACCAGGTTGCACTGTGAGTGTGGTAAGTACAGATTAATTTGCAATCTATACTTAAATACACAGGATAGAGTAATTCAGTCACTGCCAGTAGGTACATACTGAACAGATTTGTGTAATGCAATGAATGTAGATGTAGGGCTATACTGCAATAACTGTCTACTGTAAAGTATAGTGCAATAAAGATTAAAGCATTAAACCTGATAATGTTAATGAAATAAAGATTTTACAGTGTTGTCGCCTCACAGTAAGACACTGTCCGGTTCGATTCTCAGTTCGAGCGTCTTCTGCGTGGAGACATGCGTGAATGAGTGTATCTTCATTGAAGGTTGTGCATCAGGGCTGGTAACTCGGCAATTAAAAATCAACTACCAATCATTAGCGGACCGGAGTTTCGCTGTGGTGACCCCTAACCGGGAAAAGCCGAAAGACACAACAACAACAACTGCAATAATTGTGGGATTACAGCTGTATTGCAACACTTGCGTTATCCCAAATGTTGATTAATAAAGACTCAGAAATGTGACAATAACTGCATGAAGGTACCCCTAATAAAGCTGTGTTGTACAATATGTGTGTAAGTAGGGCTGTTCATGAAATTGAGTATGACATATGCTTTGAAACAACAACACAAAGAATACCATTAACTGACTCAAGATTAGCTAAGAAAGAGTGTTATGCTAAACTGTAGATTTAGAGCTGTACTACAAGATATATGCATTATGACATTTCTGCACTAACATAGGTTCATAGGTGTGTACTAGGCTAATGGCTCTGGGGCCTTTACAAGCCTAGCCCATAGGATTACCCTGGCATCATGCCACCCGACCTTAGTTCCCAGTGCCTCTGTCAAGTAAAACCACTGGAGTGATCCCTGGGGTGACTTTTCTATTTCCCATCCACTCATCAAGATTTCTCTTGAAAAGAGCCAGAGAGGTGCTCTCCTTGACATGTATGGGAAGTCTATTCCATAGCATGGGCAGTCTTTGGGTTATGAACCCGTCCCTCCAGCATGTTCTATTGATTGTGATAATGATGTCGAGGTCTCTGGAGCATGTGGTGCAGATGGATTGGGATTTCTTTAGCTGTAACATTTATAACAGAGTTGGGTCAGACATCTGAAGCAATACCAGGAACACCCAAGGTAGATTGTGTCTATTAAGATTGTCTTGTGTTAACCTTTGCATTTCAGCTATATGCATTCATGCTCTAAGGTATGGTGCTGCAGGCAAGTATGAAACTGTAATAGCGGTACACTGCAAATATTCTATCTGCAACTGTATATGGGTCAGGTAGCCAATCCAATACTCTGACATGGTTTGCACATGTCACAGATATTTCCACCCACTAAGAGTTTATTGTGTACACCTGCATTCTATGCATTAATGTACAGTTTACCTAGTATCTTTGTCATGCATGAATCTCATGCATGTGTGTTCAACTGTCACTGCAGTCTTGTATAAAACTGTACTACTATTACAAGGTCATATTTTGTTTCCAGGTGAGCTCTAGGCAAATATCAGGCAGTGAATAGTCAGCAGTGGCTCCTTAGCTCAGCTTTTTAAATGCTGTGTCTGATGTGCATTTTGTCACACACCGACCAAGGTTCAAATTTAGTGACAAGTACTAATAAATATTACTGAATCAGTTATGTATTGTTACAGATTTTCTCCCCACAGGAATTACAGATAAATGGGTGCAGTAGCCCTTATTAGGGGCTAATAATTTGTGTGTTCATAAATAGCCGACTGTTAACAGCATTGATCAGGAATGTGATAAGACGTCAGAAAATAAAGACAAGTACAATACTAATAAAAGAGATTACAATAAATAAAATGTGTACTCTTGGTATGGCCATATGCCTGGTGTGTCTGTGTACAGTTGCTGACAGTCTAACCTCATGCCTGCCAAGGACAGCATGATAGTTGTTTAATCTCTGTACTGTACATGATACAAGTCTCTCAAGTGTCACACTGTCACTGACTGTAATCACTGTCACCTTATCCCTCTGTCACAGATCTATCATCAACAACACAATTATGTCAATAGCACAGTCACACTACATCAATCCAAAGTACACCTTGGTAGTCACATAGGTCCACCTAACATGTAATAGCCCTCATTAGTTGTGTACCTGTAGGTGTTACAGCTTGGCCCATACTGTCCCATGTGGATAACTTGAGAGGTATGTACATGCTAAAGCAGCTATAGAGTACTGTTATACATAAAGGAAGGGCAGATCTGTACAGTAATTAACAGCACTGTTGCACACTACATAGTATATACTGGTAATAATGGACTGTATTTCTCTGCCCCCACCCCTTATCTTCTCCATACTTTATTATTGTTATACATCAGTTATGGTTTACTGTTAACAAATTTTGTTCTCTAAATAGTTATGTTGGGCCTTGTGCTTTATTATTGTTATGTAATACAATGGTTGTATACTAACATAACATGTTGAATTACCTGTGTCGTTGGCCTTGTGTCATAACTGTTACTGGCATGCTGTTACTATGACTGTTATCTCACTTATTGTTGTGTTCCATATACTATGCAATTTTATGTTCCTGGGTTATTTGCAATGTTGTGAAATGCTGTTATAACTAACTAATTGTTATGTTCATTACTAACCTAAATACATTGAAATACCTCAAAACCACAGCTTGATGGTTCTTAGTGATCCACCAACCCTACCTCAACTGGCTGTGGGACTGGGTCCCAGCACATCTGGAACCCAAGCCAGTGATGCCCCTCCACTGGACCTGCACCATCTACAGATGGAACTGCCTCAGGGGATGGGGTCATCTACCCAGGGAGAGGGGGCAGAGGGGGGTTGTCACCCAGGATCAGCTATTGGTGATGGTGCACAGGATAGTGCTTTGTGGTTATGAGAATCACATGTGCCAGATTGAGGGCAGACTGTCCAACCTGCAGGGACAAGGTGGCCCTGGTGCCCAGCCTCTAGCACAGCCACCTTCAGGGCAGTGAAGGAGCAGTGTTGATTGCCAGTGGGTGGGGAGCTCAGTTCCACTGCTGCTGTCTGGAGGCACATGGATCTCTGATTTGACAACACCCTCCCTGTCCAATGTGTTTACCCCCTTCATGTGTCACACACCGCCCCTCTACGTTGTCTTGTCTGTCTGCAAATGCAGCCTTTCCTAGCCAACTTCCTCCCACACACAAACCTATATCCCTTCCCCAACATTCCATTCTCTCCTAAAAAAAAACGGTGCTTATCCCACAAAAAAATATCACCCCATTCATATCTCTCCATTTTACACCCACTTCCACTGGACACAATTAATTATTACATGAATGAATCAACACAGTTATGTTGCCCTCACCCTTCTCTCTGGGGTGTGAGGCTCCAAATTCCAAATTATGAACAACCTGCACAGCTGTTGCTGTACAAGTAATGGAGAGCTATGGTCCTTTTCTACACCTGTCCTGCACAACCCTACCTGCCTTTCAGTATGTTTTCCCCCTACTTGCCCCATTTCACCACTTTCTTATCACCCCTTTTTTCTTTTCTTTTTTTATAATTAGCGTGGGTTTAAGCAGAGGTGCTCAATATGCAAAACCACTTAAAACTGCTTAAAATTTGTTAATCATCTTATGTATTTCTTATAGTGTTAGGTACATCTGAAAAAAAATCACTCTTGCCACATCTCAGACCCATGTCCCTGCCAACTACAGCACAATGCATTAGTCCACTAGGCCACTTAGCTCTGAATTAAAACAGGTGTTTCCACCAACATATCCAGATTGCCACTGACACACTGCAAGTACATATAATGGGGAAAATGGCACTGTACATGGGACTGTGATGCAGACACTTCACCAAATGTGTTGTTTAAATATTATGTTCATTACTAACCTAAATACATTGAAATACCTCAAAACCACAGCTTTACGGTTCTTAGTGATCCACCAACCCTACCTCAACTGGCTGTGGGACTGGGTCCCAGCACATCTGGAACCCAAGCCAGTGATGCCCCTCCACTGGACCTGCACCATCTACAGATGGAACTGCCTCAGGGGATGGGGACATCTACCCAGGAGAGGGGGCAGAGGGGGGTTGTCACCCAGGATCAGCTATTGGTGATGGTGCACAGGATAGTGCTTTGTGGTTATGAGAACCACATGTGCCAGACTGAGGACAGACTGTCCAACCTGCAGGGACAAGGTGGCCCTGGTGCCCAGCCTCTAGCACAGCCACCTTCAGGGCAGTGAAGGAGCAGTGTTGATTGCCAGTGGGTGGGGAGCTCAGTTCCACTGCTGCTGTCTGGAGGCACATGGATCTCTGATTTGACAACACCCTCCCTGTCCAATGTGTTTACCCCCTTCATGTGTCACACACCGCCCCTCTATGTTGTCTTGTCTGTCTGCAAATGCAGCCATTCTTAGCCAACTTCTTCCCACACACAAACGTATATCCCCTCCCCAACATTCCATTCTCTCTTAAAAAAAAAATGATGCTTATCCCACAAAAAATACCTCCCCATTCATATCTCTCCATTTTACACCCATTTCCACTGGACACAATTAATTATTACATGAATGAATCAACACAGTTATGTTGCCCTCACCCTTCTCTCTGGGGTGTGTGGCTCCAAATTCCAAATTATGAACAACCTGCACAGCTGTTGCTGTACAAGTTATGGAGAACTATGGTCCTTTTCTACACCTGTCCTGCACATCCCTACCTGCCTTTCAGTATGTTTTCCCCCTACTTGCCCCATTTCACCACTTTCTTATCACCCCTTTTTTCTTTTCTTTTTTTATAATTAGCGTGGGTTTAAGCAGAGGTGCTCAATATGCAAAACCACTTAAAACTGCTTAAAATTTGTTAATCATCTTATGTGTTTCTTATAGTGTTAGGTACATCTGAAAAATAATCACTCTTGCCACATCTCAGACCCATGTCTCTGCCAACTACAGTACAATGCATTAGTCCACTAGGCCACTTAGCTCTGAATTAAAACAGGTGTTTTCACCAACATATCCAGATTGCCACTGACACACTGCAAGTACATATAATGGGGAAAATGGCACTGTACATGGGACTGTGATGCAGACACTTCACCAAATGTGTTGTTTAAATGTTATGTTCATTACTAACCTAAATACATTGAAATACCTCAAAACCATAGCTTGATGGTTCTTAGTGATCCACCAACCCTACCTCAACTGGCTGTGGGACTGGGTCCCAGCACATATGGAACCCAAGCCAGTGATGCCCCTCCACTGGACCTGCACCATCTACAGATGGAACTGCCTCAGGGAATGGGGACATCTACCCAGGAGAGGGGGCAGAGGGGGGTTGTCACCCAGGATCAGCTATTGATGATGGTGCACAGGATAGTGCTTTGTGGTTATGAGAACCACATGTGCCAGACTGAGGGCAGACTGTCCAACCTGCAGGGACAAGGTGGCCCTGGTGCCCAGCCTCTAGCACAGCCACCTTCAGGGCAGTGAAGGAGCAGTGTTGATTGCCAGTGGGTGGGGAGCTCAGTTCCACTGCTGCTGTCTGGAGGCACATGGATCTCTGATTTGACAACACCCTCCCTGTCCAATGTGTTTACCCCCTTCATGTGTCACACACCGTCCCTCTATGTTGTCTTGTCTGTCTGTAAATGCAGCCATTCCTAGCCAACTTCTTCCCACACACAAATGTATATCCCCTCCCCAACATTCCATTCTCTCCTAAAAAAAAAAACAGTGCTTATCCCACAAAAAAATATCTCCCCATTCATATCTCTCCATTTTACACCCATTTCCACTGGACACAATTAATTATTACATGAATGAATCAACACAGTTATGTTGCCCTCACCCTTCTCTCTGGGGTGTGTGGCTCCAAATTCCAAATTATGAACAACCTGCACAGCTGTTGCTGTACAAGTAATGGAGAGCTATGGTCCTTTTCTACACCTGTCCTGCACATCCCTACCTGCCTTTCAGTATGTTTTCCCCCTACTTGCCCCATTTCACCACTTTCTTATCACCCCTTTTTTCTTTTCTTTTTTTATAATTAGCGTGGGTTTAAGCAGAGGTGCTCAATATGCAAACCCACTTAAAACTGCTTAAAATTTGTTAATCATCTTATGTGTTTTTTATAGTGTTAGGTACATCTGAAAAATAATCACTCTTGCCACATCTCAGACCCATGTCCCTGCCAACTACAGTGCAATGCATTAGTCCACTAGGCCACTTAGATCTGAATTAAAACAGGTGTTTCCACCAACATATCCAGATTGCCACTGACACACTGCAAGTACATATAATGGGGAAAATGGCACTGTACATGGGACTGTGATGCAGACACTTCACCAGAACACAGCCAAACAAATAATAATGGATGTACATGATGCCTGAGATAGCAGGTATAGCTGTCAACTGTATAGACTTTTGCAGAGTGTCCACAGTTGTGGTCCCTAGTTTTGACATGGTTTCACAAAAACATATCTGTCTGCTAAAGTACTGGCAAGTCATTAAAGTCTGATGTTAGAAAATCATGACAGACATTTGAGTGTCACACCTCATACCTATTAGAAAACACATGCTAACGCAATTCCTGTGTCACAGACTGTATGCATGGACATGTATCTTGCAAAAACACCTGCTGCAACTGTGGCTCAGTAGTACAGCCTGTTAAATGCCGTACATGCTGTACATTTTGCCACCCACAGTCCTGGGTTTGAATCCAGTGTGTTGCACTTCAATTACATTCTTATAAATACAGCAAATAATGACTCATCCAATTTTAACCAAAGCAGGTTGTTGCCACTGAAATAACTGCTACACATGCTACATGTTAGCAAGTCAAAGTACTGTAGGTATGGACACACTGCACATATTCATATAGCCTACCTATGTGTTGTCTACTACACACTGATTGGCACTATTACATAACAGATGTACCTTAAGCACATGCCTTGACTGGACTGTTATGAATACCTTCACATTGGCTCTGCTGTGACGACAGAGCTGACACTGCTTCCTCAGTGACACATGCAGTTTGCTGTCCTCCAATGTGTTCACACTCCCCACTATGACTCCTAGGCAGAAAGTAGCAACTGCAGGCTACAACATGTGCAGCTGTATGTTATGCTACCTGCTACAGACCTACCATACCTCACAACCCCGTAGAACAAGGGATCTACATGACACCCATACATAAAGGGGTGTGGGGCAAAGGTCAAGTGACAGGGACATGTGTCACAGTCTGCCCATACAAACATACAGAGCTGATAGATCAGTAGCTGCTGCAGCAACATATATATTCTGACAGGTATGACATCCAACACTCACATGTCTCTTCCCCCTTACTGGCCTCAACCCACAATGTTGTACACTGAACTGCCAGATAATCATAAAGTCATTTGACAATAGACAAACACTGCATGGAAAACTGTGGACATACCTTATAAATCTCAATAGTGGACAGTATTAGTACCCACCCTGTGTGATGCTGTAGACTCCATACCTCACTAATGTCCATCTCACAGACTAAGAAAGGGGCTAAGGCCTACATGAAGGCCTTAGATATTGCACTGTTGTGCTATGTCATTGTCTAATGAAAGTGCAACCCAGCTGTTCTGGATGCAATTAGCAAGTCTGAGCCATAGATTGGTGCACAAGCAATTACCTGTTACTGAGCATTACCTACAAAAGGCAAGCAACTGTCTATGGGAAACAGGTCTGTAACCTGCTATACCAAGACAGACTGCAATTTACCAGGCATTGTTCTTCAGGATTTCTTCACAAAAGGATTACGTTATTCTGCCAGGTATTTAATACAAGTCCCCATATAATGGGATGTAGATCGGAGGCTGCAGGTAGGGGAATAGGGATTAGAACAGTAGGCCTGTAGTCCATCTCTGGGAATGACATGTAGTTGATACTCTGCTGTCCAACAGCTACAGGCATGCCTCTCAACTGTGCCTGCTGTGAATTACATCACAGCTGTGGCCCTCTCACTCCCTCCTACAATGGTTGGCTCCTGTATGAATTCTACTGGATTGTGTGGTAGACATATTGTTAGTAAGCTCTCAGTCTGTGAATGTCACACAGGAATAGTTCAGGCATTGTAAAGGTGTCCATGACTGCTCCTGATGTACTCTGGCTAGGTCATAATTTAGTCGACATTCGTATGTCATTGCTTGAGAGCTATGGTTAACATACCCGGTAACCCCCTACAGCAGGAAGTCAGGTCATAGCCAGTATTACTGGGGGGACACAGGCCAAACATCAGCAACAGAGTATACATATTGGTCAAAGTAAGAGTATGAATAGAGTGACAGATGTTACTGTAGCATAACTGTTTTCTGAGGGTTCTGTTATATGGCAGCCAGATTCACCATATTCTGGGAACAACCATCAATTATTGGTGAACCTCTTGCCAGACACCCACAGGTTTCTGCCAAAAGGACCACATATATCAAGCACATGTACACATTCGGCAAACATCTGTGTACTGGAGAGGAATGACACCTACAGGGAGGCTAGACTACAACAGGTTTGCATTGCTGTCTGTGAATGTGGTACAGTGATGTTGCTGGACTGTCCCCATATACATGTAATAACACATACCCATGTGTATGACATAGTAGTGGGACTTTGCCCACAGGGGACACACTGCAGTAGACAGCATTAATGGGTAAGGAGAGATACAGCACATGCTGTCACAGCACACAGGGACATAACCAGTATTACTATTATGTTGGTGATAGTGATATACTTAGTGTGTTGATAGACTGCGGGGTATGGTGTAGGAGGTAGCAATCGATAGTGCAGGGCAATTTGGATGTGCAGGGTCTGTACATAGTGGATATCAATATAACTGGTCCTGTGATGTGTTCCCCTCCTGCTGTCTTTCAGAAAGGATGTATAGAAGGAGGCACCCAGCATTTTCAGAGGCTGAAAATAATGTAATCCTGGATGGCCTCAGACTGCATCACAGCATTCTGCTTTCCAGGACACACCACAATCATGGCCAACATGCAGCACTGTGGGCTGACCTCATCACAGCAGTAAATCATGTAGGGCTACAGGACAGAACCTAGAAACAAGTCCAACATCAGGTCACAGATATGGTCAATGCTGTATGGCCAAGGGCTGCTGGTGTGGCCGGGGACCGTGGTGCCACCAGTGGAGGGGTCTGCAGCAAAACAACCACTCTCAGCCACAGAGGAATTCCTGGCAAACCTGGGATCAACCACCAGCTCCCAGGCATCCATCACCCCATACATCGTGGAGGTGGATGCCACAGCATCCGTAGCAGAGAAGCATCCAGGTAAGCTTCACGTCTTCATCAGTGTAATACTGTATCAGCCATTGCAGCAACCTCTGCATACCAGTACATGGGTGTCAGGTGTATCTGCATTGGGGGGGGGGGTTGGTTTTAATGCACAGTTGTGCACATATACTCAAAATGTCAGCAATGTAGGAAGTATCACATTAGCTACTGTACATGTTCATATATGCACATATTACCCTGTAACAATGCCACATTTGGTATTGCTGACAATACATCTCCCTCACATTTCCATAGGTATGTCAGGTGTGGCCAGAGTCCAAGGTTCTGTACCTGATAAGTGTGCTACTTTTTTTGTATATATCATATATACCCTGCCAATGTTAACAGCTGACATTCTGTCCTGGGCACAACTGTTATGCTTAGCCTGAGTACAATACTTGTACACTTGTACAGCTTTGAACCTTGAATACCATCTACCATGCTCATGTATTTAGCCCACTGAGCCACAACAACCACCAGAAAGTGAGTTTTAATTCTTCACACTATCAACAGCAGACAGACATGTACACTTTTACCCCTGCATATTGTGAAAAATAGAACATGTATCCAGGTTGTCTGGAACAGCCCTGGGATTGTGTGATCTGCTGATATATCCTTGCAAACATATACTCTGATACTGCAGTTGTATATGAACACTGATATGTTGGGGGCAGGGAACTGTAACATTGCGAGTCATGCGTCTGTCCTATGAAGCTACTGTTTGGCACTTCCCTTACATGCTGCCACGAGCTTTGCTGCTCTGTGGCCTGCTGCATATTATGGGACAGTCACTATTGGACAGAGTATCTGTTGTCTCACACAGCTGTTTGTTCTCTGTAAGTAGTCCAGTTGCCAACTCTATTCCCTTGCATAAATTCAGCAAGTCCATACATATGCAGCCATAGTCTAGTACCCCGTACATTTGTTGTAAAGGAGAGTGACTTATCTTGTGCACATAGCAGTTGTGATACCTGTTTTCCAGGGCTGACTTTGTCTGATGCATGCAATACGCAGCCAATACCTGGTATGGTACAGGTTGTATGGTGTGGCTAGCATCCTTTTTACTATATATGTAAGTCAGAGTAAGGTGTCAGTCCCTAGGACCCTAGGCTGTCAGTGCATGTGCTATGCATTGCCTCTTTGCCAAGGCCAGAGCATAATGGGCATGCCTACATCTGCCTACAGGGACAGCCTCATGGGGTTCATACTCCAAGTCCTCCTGTGGGTGTGGCTGTGGGGACCTTGGCACTGGTGTGGGGCTGGGTCACTGTGGTGATGCTGCCGCAGCTGTTTCCACAGGATCATATTGTGCAGCATGGCACATACTGTTGTGAACATCTGTGCACATGTGGCTGGAGAGTACTGCAGGACCCCACCAGATATATTGAGGTACCAGAACTGTGACTTGAGCAACCCAAACACATGCTCTATAATGTTCTTAGTTTGTGCGTGTGCCTCATTATGGTATTCTTTGTAGGTGTGTGTGCATTTCTGATGGGTGTCATCATCCACAGTTCCAGTGCATAGCCAGCATCTCCCACTAGATGGCCATACAGGACATTCCCCCTGGCAAACATCTGGTATAGCTATGATGCGCGCCAGATATGGGAGTTGTGATAACTGCCAGGGCTGCCAGCACACACATTCCTGATGATGCCCTGGACATTTCACATGACCTGGCAGTTGATGGAGTGATACCCCTTGTGGTTGACATAGACTCTAGCCTCCTCACCGGGTGGTGCTTTAATGTATACATGCGTACAGTCTGTGGCACTTAGTACCTCAGGGTAGTGTGCTACATGGTATAAGAGATGCATACTACTGGCCCTCTCCTCATGTGTGAGGGGTAAATAAATGTGTTCACTGGCACGTGTTTGTATGGCAGCCAGGAACCGATGAAGTACCCTGGATCCAGATGCCTGTGAGACCCCCATCATGTCCCCAGTTAATCTTTGAAAAGTACCTGTAGCTAGTATTCTAAAAGCTACACATACCTTTGTTTCCACTGGGATGGGCTTCCATCTGTTTGCTCTGGGTCTGAGTTCAGTACGGCAGAGCTCAGTGAGTTCTTGTAGTATATACCCCCATCCCCAACTTATGGCATAGAGATGTTTTTGTCCCTGCCAAGCTAAACTAGAAGAGGGTAGTTGGGTTAAGTATCTGAATTCTTTGTACTGTTTCATTAGGACAAGCTCTTGTCTGTGATAACTTTTATTCAGTCATCTTTGCTTCTAACTTTTTTGACTCGCCAAAGGTGAATCAAGGAACATGTTTGAAAGATTTGGCCATATTATTCTATGTTTAAAAAATGACAATCAAGTATTTTGAGATAATGGTCAGTTCATGGGTGTACAGAACAGACAAATCCATAAAAAGACACTTTTTCATAAAGACAAACTATAATATTGTGTTCTCAGGTCACAGGTGAAGTTCTACCTTAGATGTCTTAAACTAGGACAAGTGCATTAAAACAAAAACAAATTCCAAATTCTGGCAGTTGACTCACACTACAACCATTCCTGCTTCAAAAATATTATCTGGCAACTATGTATGTCCATGGTGATCATCAATATGCTTTCATACACATGATATATCGCATACAGATTGTTTCTCAGGTTCCTGTAACAAGCTCCCACTATTGGTTCATGTCTTTGGCATTTGACCTCTCTTCTGTACCTAGAATGTTTACACAGCTGCTTGTCACCAGTTTTTGCTTACCTGAAACTGAAAATGCCACATATTTAGTCTTATCTGGATGACTGTCTCATTCAAGCTATCTCTCCGTTAGAGTCTGTAGATTTTCCTGAATTTTCAAATTCTTCTGTGAACCCATAATTTGAAAAATTGCAATCAATTTGCTGATGATAACCCATTTGTAAATGTCTTCGAGAAATTGATACAAGAACAAATTAACAACCAGCTATGGCTGGAAACCAGATCATAATTCTTTGTGCTATAACGGTATAAAGGTAAAAAAAAATAAAAAAGGGATATCAAAAAATCCCCAAAACAGGAAATAAAGCAGTGTAGGAAGAGACATGAAGTGAATAACTTGAAGCAAAAAAGTCCACATGGCAAGAGAAAACAACAACTCTAACCTAGGAGTTAAAGTACACACGCACACGCACATGCACACATACACACACACACACTAGAAAGGCTCTGCCAGCCGTTCCCAGTGATTCCTTAACATGTCTGTACTTGTGTTAAGCCAGCATGTTTTGTTTCTGATAATGTCACGAGCAGCGGTGTTCAATGAATATGCAAGCCTGTAAGGAACCCCACACATTAAGCAGCACATGTTCATGGCCAGAATACCTACTGGCAGCAACAGTAAGGCACAGAGAGGCTAGAGTACACAAATAAATAACAGGTTATAAATAAACTCAAGGCAGTAAGTTAGCATATGCTGACAGCACAGTACAAGGCAGGGACAGCTTGAAGTGCACAATTAAAAGGCAGGGGGAAATTAATGAGTAATGTATTTATATATAAGTAGAGCCAATAAACAACATTAATTCAACATTTTTGACAATGATATGAGTTATCCTGCCCACTTATGAAAACATCTGCATAATAAAAAGTAAGTGACAAAAGGATGTGAGAGGGATACAGCTACAGTGTAACAAAGGGAACAAATGTGATAAATGTAAAATTATGTTAAAATGCAAAGGTGAGATAACACTTGGCAAGGAAAGTTGATACCTTAGAGGATACTGTACATACTGTAGGTAGTGTATATCAAGTGTGTATCCAGAAAGTTATATGTCATAGTAAACATTTTATTGTTGTCCCCAACTGTCTACCTCTCATGTAAAAAACTGTACGCACCTCTCAAACGGTTGCCCTATGTACTTCAGAATGGGACATTTATTGCCAGGTTTTGGCACGTCTAACCACAAAAAAGCTATTTTAAAGTTAAAATTGTCCTAGCAAAGCATGTGTTGTATAGGAATGTACATTATACATTAGTGCCACCAAAAGCTCCTCTCTGTACTTACAACACTAGGTCTCACTTACTCCTCCCTTTCGTGGTTTCACAGTTATTTATGCAATCATCAGTAGGTAACTAAATGGCAACCAAACCTTTCAGCATTTCAACCAATCTCTGTTGGTGTTCCCCAAGATTCAATACTGTCCCCCCTTCTTTTTAATATTTTTCAAAAAAAAGCTTCATACCAGTACAACACTTGCAATGTCCAACTATGCAGATGATTCAGCCTTTATCTGCTCTGCCCCATCCATACCAGTATTACAGGAAATCACTCAAAAAATCATTCACTGACATTGAAATATGGCTGAAAACATCTAACTTGCTGCTTAGCACAAAAAAAAAGTTAAAAAAAACTAATGCTATTTACTCCAAAACAACATATTCATCAGAAACACACATTTTATTTTATCTCAACTTATAACACAAAAATAGAAACCATAAACCACACTAAACTACTTAGGGTTGTAATAGATTACAACCTCAAATCTGATCACTATGTGTTCATTCCATCAATAAAACTGACAAAAAACTTGGGTCCCTTTATAGGGCCACTTCCTGACAGATCATGCAACCTTATCAGCAACATTACTCCTTTGTTCTCTGTTATATGCTTCCTCTATTACAAAGATCAACACTACATATAAAACTAAACTAGCCTCCTGCTACTAAATAATTGCTAAATTTGTGACCAACCAACCTTATAAAACACACTGCTGCCTTGCATTAAACAATTAAACTGGATTGAACCCCCAAACCAGTTGACATACTCACAACTAATCATTGTCTACAACCTATTGTACTCTCCAGCCAAATATCCAGCAATACAAAATACTCTACTGTACTATTCACCAACTGGAGACCTTCGCGCTAGCAGTAAACTTTTATTATGTATCAATAAGACATTCAACACTGCTAGAGACTGTCTCTACTCCCATTATGTGTCAGATCTCTGGACTGAAATCCCTAAACAGTTAAAACAGATAGAAAACTTAAATAGTCTCAAAACTTTGTTTAAACTGCATATATGCCAAAGATGGCTCTGTTCTTCTTTCTCACCTGCCTAGCTTTACTCAGATTACTTTTCTACAACTCTTACAACCACTTTACTTTCCAACCCTTTTTATACCTTATTGCTCCTTCTCATACTGCACGTATTTTCTAAACTATTACTTTTCATCCTTCTCTCACACCACACCACAAACTAAAATTTCACCTCTGCCCATTTATCTTCCTCCTCATTTCCATAACTTCTCCTTTCATTTTTAAGCTACATTCTACTTGTCTGTCTGTAAATTATGATTAAACTCAAAAATAACCCAGTTTGATCTTTTCCCTGCAGCCATCATGTTCTAAATATATGTTTACTTTATGCTATACCTCTATTTAATAATGAGCTAATTTGTGTTAATTTCTGTCATTTATTGTATTAAAATATTATGTTCATGCAAGAAATATTTAAAAATAATGTAAATAAGCTAATATATAGATGCTTTATGTTGCAATAATAAATGTACATCAAGTTTAACTTAAACATGTAGTTTTTATCCCCAAACATCTGCTGAAAATGGGTTTTGCCCAGTCAGGCTTTTCCTGGTCAACAAAAAGAAATAATTAAGTCTATAATCTATAAAACTGTTTATTAATTGCACATGCCATGAGTGAATTTTTATCACAACTGTGAGACAGAACATATCTGAAGGTATGGCATAATCACTGTGGTACTATACATCAAATTGTGGATGAAGTGATTCCCACCTAGCAATAGAGACACACACACTCAAAGGAGTCAAACCACCTACCTACCTAGATTGCACACTCTAGACAACACAGTATTAACTGCAAGCACCACGGGAGATGCATTAATGTGAGTGTGAGATAAAGCACATTTGAACTGATGACCTCATAAGTGTGTAGTGGAAAAATTGCTTGTGTTAAGTGGAAGAAATTAATGGGGAAGCTCTCTTCAAGTGCAAATGTTTTTCCTGAGTGTAGGTGTGCAAAAAGATCTGTTGTTGAAGCCATATGTACCTGCCACTACAGACGCACACACTCATGCTAGTGCCACACTGTTGGGATTCAAACCACCTGCCAAGCTAGTGTACACAGTTATCAACCACAAGGTCCACAGGATAGAGCTGATTATAAGAGTGAGATAATACATATTTGAAAGGATGACCTTATCAGTGGGTTGTAGAGAAGTTGCTTTAACTAAAACTGGAAGAAATTGATGGAGGAAGTATCTCCTGATTTAAATGTTTCTGCTGAGTGGAAGTGTCCACTTCAGATGGGCGGGTGAAGCCCGTCATACCTAGCAATACAGACACATACACTCATACTAGTTCCATACTTTGGTATTCAAACCTCCTACCTATCTAATTATACAAACTAGAGTACACAGTGTCAACTGCAAATGCAACAGGAGAAGTGTTATGTTAACTGTGAGATAGAACACATTTGAAAAGATGACTTCATCAGTGAATTACAGAGAATATGTTTTAGCTAAAACTGGAAGAATTTGATGATGGAGCCTTCTCTCCATTTAAATGTTTCTCCTGAGTGGAAGTGTCTACATCAGATATGTGGGTGAAGTCAGTCCTACCTAGCACTATCCAAACACTCACACATTCACACACACACACACACACACACACACACACACACACACACACACACACACACACACACACACACACACACACTCATGCTATTCAGCCACTGCTGTTTTATAACACCTATTTAAGTACACAGTCTAAAGTACATTGTATCATCCACAAGCACCACAGTAGAAGTATGACTTTAAATGTGCAATACTTCACATTTGTAAGGAATCACCACATCAGTGTGTTGCAGAGAAGATAATTTGCATCAAAGGTTTGAGTGAAATGGACTGCATCTTGACAGATGCAACAAACAACAATGTGTTGATCACAAGCAATTACATAGTGCTCTGATATGTTATAAATCCTGTCATTCATGCACATTGCATTACTGTGAGTGACATGTAGCTGTTTCATAGTATGCTGTATTGAAGATAATCACACCTGTGAAACAGTGGACTGACAACCAAGACTTCCTAACTGTTAGTTTAGGATGATTGTATGCAAATAATAATTATTTGGCATGCAGTGTACATTAAAAACACACAGGTCAAACATATAAAAGTACACTGCATAATACCATTCAGCAAGTATGTGTGCAAAGGTCCAACACCATTGTTTATAATTTGGAAGTCTACTGTGTTGTACAGATGTTAATTTACATTATGTAGTGTTTAGACAACATCACAGTTAAATCATCTTATCTTAAGTACAGCAGTCCATTACAACATACACAAGTAATACAAGTCACTGACTTTACTTACTTTTTTGTGAAACATGCTTACTGAATTGTGCTTTTTCCATGCTTATTTGCACAAATGATGGCAAAGTATTAACACAAACATAATTATCTTTTGAGGTTTTGAACTTAGAAAGGGAATTAGCAGTGGTCTATGTTACTCCATGGCAACCTTTACACAGATAAAGAATGGAGACATATAAACAGATGAATTCTGATCTAATTCAGAACAGATGTGTGTTATGGTAATGTTTTCTGTGTCATGATTTACATGTGTCATGATAACTGCAATAAAGTACTCATTATATGGATTATACAGGTGCATACTAAGACTGTCGTCATATCTAGTGACTGTCTGTAGATTTAAGATCATAACCTTATAAATCCTTCATTTGACCAAATTTATTGCACTTATTTCTGGGAAGGTATGAGCAGGTTTGTAATTATTATGAACCACAAAAGGGACCAAGCAGAGTACTGCTGGTGGAATAACATGTTAATCTATTATTTTGTAGTAATGAGAAATGGTAATGTTCATAATTTTAGACCTGATGCTGGATTCAAAGACCTGCCAGTCTGGATCGGCAGTTTATAGATATGAGCACTAGCTGATCACACCACAAAGGAAGTCAAATGTCAGGTGGTAGAACACAGACATTTGAAGGGACAATAAAAACAGTAAGAAGCAAGAGAGTATAAGTGCAACATAATACATAACAGCAACAAATGACATCACATATGATGCACATTTAGCCTTACAGCCTGTTTAATGTATGATAATAACTGTCGCCAATTCCTATAGTGCAATGAGGATAAGCACAGTAGCATGAAGTGCACAACACTAAAGTGGCCAAAGGCAAAACTCAACCGTTTTTACAATAAAATGTGAACTATCATTTACCATCAATTGCAATTGCTGCTTGGAGCCAGACATCTCACAAATCCTGGGCATAAAGAGTGAAGAGACAGAAGGGAAGAGAGAAGGAGATACGGAAAGAGGATGAGAGACATAAAACATTTAATTTTATGGATAATTTCTGGTGAAGTTGTGGTGTTTTAATCTGAGGACTGTCATCATAATAATTCTGTCATGCTCTGTACAGCATGGAGCAAGCAGAGGCAGGAGAGTAGAAAAATGATTAAGGCATAAGCAGGATAATGGTGGCTTAATAGCAAATGTAGCCAAAAGTTACACACATGATATTAATATGAAAAAACAATAAATAATGTTTGACATACTTCTGGATTTGAACCCTTGACACTATGCAAAAAGCAGTCCACAGACCTGAATTATCTGAGCACATTTGATAGGAACTCATATTTCACAAAGTTAAAGTCACACATTTGAAGAGACAGTGACAAAAGATTGAAACAAGGGAGAATGTAGGCATCAGTCTTCATCACAGTAATGACAAATCTAACAGCCCATGAGGTGTACACTGCATCCAACAGCCTGATAAATACATAACAATAACTGTCTCACAAAAGCGCTATCAATCTGTATTTCTATTGCACTTTGTTTAATTTCTCCAAGTCTTTTGGGTTTCTAATACCAGGATGGAGAATGGACCCCTTTCCTAAGTCAAAGTATGATTAAAGTTCATGAAATTACTATTGTTTCAATCTTTGATGTCAGCCAGTAGTGCCCTTCGCAGCACCCACAATGTGCCCAGTAATGACTCCTTCTGCAGTTCATATGGAGTTATATGTATTGGTAACATATCTAAATACGACTGTAAATTCTTTTTCATAAGACCCGTTGCTCCTACTACTTTTGGAACTGTCTGCGTATCTTTCTTCCACATTGCTCTCATTTCTGCCTGCAGATCCTGATATTTTATCACTTTGTGTCTCTCTGTAAGCAAGATACTGTAGTCACTGGGTGTGGCAATTTCAATGAGCAATGCTACTCTTATCTTCTTTTCTTGGATCACTATATCCGGTTTTCTAAGTTATATCTTTTGAAATCTTGGTAATGGATGAGCCCATGTGATTTATACTTCATTTTCTATGATGCTTTATGGCTCATGTTTCCAGTGTTTTTCGGCTACTTCAGTATCATAATGTTTTCATAATCCCCACTGTAACAGTCTCACAACATTATTATACTTTTCAGTATACAGTCCTTCTGCCATTAGTATGTCGCAAACAGCAACAAGGTGTGCAACTGTTTCCAATTCGGTTTTACAAAACCTACATTTGTCTGTTTCTTCCACATGATCAATGGACTTTATAAACCAACGTGTACGCAGCCCACTATCTTGGGTTGCCAATATTAACCTTTCATCTCTTGGTTTGAATTTGTCTCTCCTTAACCATTCCTGTGTTCATTCCTGATCAACATGAGGTTCTTCCAGAAGTTTTCTCTACTTGCAACTATATGTATGTTTTTTCCACATTTCTTGCCTTCTCATCTGATCTTTCGACTTGTCTTCTTTCTTTTGTTTTTTGGCACATTCAGTTGTTGCCTAATTTTATTTACTTCTGGTTTGATTTCATTCCTGCTTGACACCGATAAGCTTCTGCTAGATTAAGCAGAGAAGTCATCTTAGATTTATTCTCCGCATGTTTCAAAACTTTCACTATGTTTGGGTCTTGTGAGGTCAGCAGATGTGTGGAGTCAAACGATTGCAGATCTATACATATAATCAGTTTCAAGGAGGCTCATCCCTCCTTTGGAACACAGAAAATATAATCTTGGTATGCACTGATTTTTATAAATCATTTGGTGAGTATGAAGCATCCTTCTTGTTTTCCTATCTAATCTATCCAACACATTTGGGGCCGGTCAATCACTCCAAAACTGTAAGTTAGGACAGGAAGAGAACATTGGTTTATAGCTTGGATTTTGTTCCTAGATGTCAATGATGTTTTCAGGATTAATTTAAGTCTTCTGAAGTATTCATTACTAAGTTTTATTCGTTTTTGTTCATGTTTTATTATTGATTCTTCATCAGTTCCAAAATATTTCTACACTCCTTCTTGCTGAAGTTCTTTTACATCACATTCTTGTCCCAAACTGATGTTATCCTGGCATTGCAGTTTTCCTGCTTTAAGGGTTGCTTTTGCACATTTATCAAGACCAAATGACATTCTTATATCATCTGAAAAAGTTTTGACAACTTGCAGTTGTGCTTTCAGTTCCTCATCTGATGAGCTATATAGTTTTAAATCATCAACAAAGAGAAGGTGAGAAGTCTTTACACTTTGTTGTTTTCTAGGAGCCAGATTATAGCCATGGCCTAAGCTGTTAAGTAAACAGCTTAATGGTTTAAGGGCAAGGCAGAATAATAATGGTGACAGAGAGTCACCCTGGAATATCCCCCTTTGAATGTTTATCCCTAGGATAACAATTTGTCCTTTATCATGGCTTAATTGCAAAGAGCTCTTCCACTGTTTCATGGTCACTGTAATGTAATCGATCAGTGTGGGGTGCATCTTATACATTTTTAAGCACTCTTTTATCCATGAACGAGGGAGACTATCAAATGCTTTTTTGTAGTCAGTCCATGCCATACTTAGATTCTTCCCCTTTTTACAGTTCTCCACTATGACTTTATTTAACAGCAAATGATCCTTTGTTCAATATGACTTTCTTTTATTGCTCTTTTGTTCTACTGTCATAATTGAGTTTTCTTCTAAATGACTATAAGCTCTGTCAGCATCAATTCCCGTGTATAGCTTATATGTTGCTGGAAGGCAAGTTATTGGTCTATAACTTTTAGGGTAGCTTCCAGGTTCACTCTTAAGTAGGAGCATTGTTTTTCCTGTTGTTAGCCAGGTTGGTGTCTGTTCTGAGTGCGCATATAAATAGTTCTTACTCATGACTAAATGTGCAAAGATGTTAATACTTTTAACCAGAAGTTAAGTACTGCATCTGGGTCTGAGGTTTTCCAATTAGAGGCTTTTCTTAACTTTGTTTCAATCTCTCTAGCTGTAACCTCATCCCATTTCATATCCTGTAACTTTTTATTCTTTCTTTTACTTCTTCTATCCATTTAGCATCTTTGTCATATTCTACAAGATCTTCATAGATACTTTTCCAAAATGTATCTATTTCTTCTTTTTTTGTCTGTCTTTTAATTCCTTTTATCTTATTCCCCAATTCTCTATAAAACCTTTTTGGGTCCTCAATAAATTGTTTATTTTGCACTTTTCCTTTATATTTATCTTCATATCTTATAAGTTTTCCCACCTGTGCTGACATTTTTAATTTATTTGTGATAGTACATGCTAAATCCTGGCCTGTCCTAATAGTGTGCATTGCTTTTATCATATCTAGATTTCTTAGCATTTTTGTTGATCTGTTCCCTCTTCTATAGTCTTCTAGCAGTGACACTTCTTGTCTTAATCACTTTATAATTTTCTCTATTCGATATTTCCATGATGGTATTCAATTTTTCCCCTTCCTTTCCCTCACAACCCTGTGCTCCTGTGGTAGAATTTTATCAGTTATTAATTTAGCTGCATAGTAATATAACCTGTTTACTTCTGTTATATCACATGAATCTCTAGGAACAGTCATAATTACTGTGTTCATTTGTTTTATCAGACTTCTGACTTTTTTGGTTTTATTAACCTTCTGAAGTCTATTTCTTTCATTGATCTTGATATATCTGTCCATATCTATTAAATCAAGCAATTCTTCTCTTAGCTCATTTTCTTCCAAACTGAGGGCACATCCTTTGTTTTCCAATTCCTGTGGGCATTCTATAGAAGGTTCTATAGCATCTTCCTGTGACAGACTCATCAATTTCATCCTGTGCCATCCATTGCTCTATCATATGGGAACTCTCTGGCGTATCACTCCTCAACATTGACTGCATCACAGTTTCCTGTTCCTTCCCTTGCTGTCTAGCTTCAAGTGAATGATTATACTGGTTTCCTGTGGAAGGCTCTAAATTATCTTTATATGGCACCCGACTAATCGCTTTTTGTTCCACTGTTTTCCCCTTAATTTGGATAGCCATTACTCTATCCTGTTGTGGTGCTTTCTGAATTAGATTTTCTACACTAAATCCTTCACTTTGCAGGTACTCCATGACCTCAGTTTTTATTTCTTTAACTTCTCTATTACTAATCTCCTTTTCTACTTTTCCTCTTTGTCTTATTTTTTGTATTGTAAAGTTTTCCATGTCCAGATTCCTTTGTCTGTATTTCTCTTCAAATATCTTTGGTGCTGTTCATTTTGTATTGGTTAGTTTTGCTTTCTCCTTTGCATAAATATTACACCATATTAAATCTCTTTTTCTTTCTCACATCCATATTTCTCCTTCAGATGTTTTCTGATCTTCCTGTTTCTCCCTGCTTTGAGGACTCACTCCATCCTGCTGTGATGTAACCTGTGTTAGACCTTCTACATCACATCCTTCACTTCACAGGCACTCCACAACTTCAACTTCTATTTTTTTAACTTCTACTTTACTGATCTTCTTTTCTATATTCTATCTTTGTGATATTATTTTTTTTTGTTGTGACACTATTCATATCCGGATGCCTTTGCCTGTATTTCTCTTCAAATATCTTTGGGGCTGCCTGCTTTACATTGACTAATTTGGCTTTGTCCTTTGCATAAATTTTGCACCATATCAAATATCTCTTTCTTTCCCATGTCCATATTTCTTTTTTATACTTTTCAAATATTTCTTGGTTTTGTTGTTTATATTTTTGCACTTCCTCAGATGCTTCTTTTTCCAAGCAGAACAAGATTTATTGATCTGTATACTGTTTCTCACAAATTTGTTGTATTAATGAACACAAATTTCCATTTGAAGCTTCTGACAGTTTTTCTTGTGGAAGTATTTTTCCTTGCTCTAATTTCTCTCTTAATCATTTTGTATATCTTGTGTCTGGAAATTCTAGTATTCTTGCATAATAGTAACAATACATAATTTCTTTCTTATCCTCAATAGTCCACTTTATCATCTTTATGACTCTTCTTCAGCCTATCAGTTTTTGTGATTTTTGTGGACTGCTACTTCCTTCTATAACGGGGGGGGGGGGCATCTTCCCCCTGGGCCTAGCCTGACCTCATTGTAAGAATGTTTCCATATTTTGAGGATTCTACACTGTCATCTTTTCCAGTCCTATCACCAGTGCTCCCACCAGGATTGGACACTTTTATATCCAGGGTCTTGTGCACCCAGCTATCTATTTTTAGTTTTTGACCTACTTCTGTCCATGATATATGCTATATAAATACAGTCTATATATCAGTGTTGTCTTGGTGAGATTTTGTAAAAACAGGATCCACCTCATGAAGTTACTCAGCAAGACTTGAGGATGAATTCAATTTTCAGCACTTCTACTCTTCTTTGCTTGCTGACTTTTCATCTCTCCATTCGGACCCCTCATCTCTCCATTTGAATCCCCATTCCACAGTAGGGTTAATTATATTTGCATGAAGATAAATGTACTAGTGTGGTAGGAGGCAAAGTATTCAATTTTCACCATAAGACATGAAATGCAATTAACAGTCTCTCAGCATTGCTGCCTGATACCAAGCAACACACAAATGTTGTGGACAAAAAATCAAAAGTTTATTTATATATGTGAAAAAGGGGTGGATAGGACAGTGATGAAAATAGGGGGCAAGCAGAGCATAGAACACATAGGGAAGAATAAAGGAATGTGTAAGATGGTAGTGGGACAGGACCATAGCTATCACGTTCTTCACAAGATAAATGTATACTTGTACCAGTAATTTTATAAATTTTGATAGCCACCACATCAGGGCTGCATGACAACTGAATATTGTCATATGGCAACTGGACCAAATACATTATGTCAAGCAGATATATAGGTGAAGTGGAAAGTTAATTATGGGGCATATTTTTTTCTGTTGGACAAGTACCCATTTTATTATTATTATTATTATTATTGTTATTATTTTTTTTTTGTAGAGAGAGAGGACTGTTGGGGAAAGTGGTTAGGAATACGAGGGTCAGGAAGGTACAGTAAGTTAGGTAGTAGGTGCAGACACACAGGGCATACAAGACCTACAGGGATTGTGATAGACACAAAACATTGCAGGACACCATGATTATGGTTATGTAGAGGATATTGGAGGCATATCTGTGTGTCCAGTATGAGCACAGAGAGAATCTAGTCCTCACCCTCAGAGCTGACATCACTGCTTTCTCCTGCAGATCCCTGGGTCAGTACTGGACAGGGCACAAGCATGTACTATCACAAATTTCAATGCAGGACTTCTCTACCTTGCTGAAATGGGCACCAAGACTCCTCTCCATAATGCCCTCCACCTGCCCTGTCAGCTCCTGATGGATGACAAGATTGCCACCTCCACTAGTTCTGGTCCAGCAGGGTACAACTGTACCAGCACCTGGTGCAGAGCTAGCTGACACAGCTGGAAGGGTAGTGCAGGAGTTGTGGAGGACCCGAATGTGCTTAATGTCTGTGCTGACTGTGATGGTACCATCACAGCTACTTGTGGAAGCATGGCAGTCTGATCTGATCTGGTATGGCTTAGTGGTAAATCACTTTGTCTATGGTGTGCAGGGTCCTGGGTTCAAACCTTGCAGAGGCTGTTTATTTTGGGGTTGGGAGGTTGGCCTAATGGTTAAGGTGTTTGCCTTACAAACACAAGGTGCAGGGTTGAGTCTCACAAGGGATAATTGGCTAGGCTTAAAAAATGTCTCACAAGGGAGTTAGCTTGGTACTAATCTATGAACCTATCCCCTGTGGTCAGTCTAGTTCCCCATGTTAATGATCATTTGTTTTGCAGCAGCAATGACACAGCAAAAATAAATAAATAAATAAATAAATAGAATATATGGGGGTGTGGGAGAGAAAATATATATAGCAATATCAATGTCATGCAATTTTAATATTTCAAAATAAAAACAACTTGGCACATACATATGGTATACTTTGTCACATTCAGTATGATGTGAAATCATAAATGTGTCATAAAATATACCAATATCACTACTATTATATACATTATGTGAACAGTTAAGTGTCTATGGCATATATGGTATATGCATTTGAAGTAAAGACATCCATTTACAAAATGGAAAGTTTAATGTTATTTACAATTGAAAAAATATACTTTATTTACTATTCTGTACTAAAAACTAATTGCTTTTGGGAACTGAACTCCCACACAGCTATGCTGATTTACACATTGCCTAATGCAATTATAAAGACTTATTGGAGGAGGGGTGTATGCTTGATGTATAGGTAGGGTATGCCTACTCAGTGTTGAGTGTCTCCAGCTTACATGGACTGATGTCCTGACATTTGGAAAAAAATATTAAGTTTCAGATGTATTATGATCTTGCTTGCATTCATACCTGAGCCATACTTACCTGGTGGATCTCTGAGGCATGCCACTCATTCCTGATGTGCATCCCTATTTCTAGTTATGTTTTCAGCAGCTGTCCAGAACACAAAACAGAAAAATAAGAAGCATAATAAATAAGTGCATTACCTGGCCAATCCATGGTATTGATTGGCTGCTGCTGGGTAACCATACTTGCACAACTCATGGGTGACAGCAGCTCTAAAGTCTGCCTCCAATGAGGTCTGGAGGTCCTCTTCATGTAATAAGGATGACATTGTTCACCACTGCATGGAGTGCCAGTTGCATTGGACACAGCTGTGGTCAAGCCATTCAAAGTCTCAGCTTTGTAGTGAGACTCAGTATAATCCTTCTGCAGAAGTCTACAGCTTTAGCCCTTTATGTGGAGTGCTACAAAGATCCTAAACTACTCTTGCCACCATCTTTGAGCTCTACATCAAGCACCACCCTCACCTTTACTTGTCATGTCTTCTGAAGGATACCTAAAAATATGGCAGTGAATTGTTACCCAGTTTAGATCTCACATGCACCAGCCTATGCACAGTGACAGACAACCTTTCCATCTGTATTTGCACAATGGAAATCACAATTGGCCTGGTACAGAAACTGGTTATGATTTCTTTAAACTACACAACAGTAAGACTTAGCTATTTGTGATGCTCAATTAATTTAGACGTGCTGCACTGTGAAATCCTAAAATGTTGTTTGATGATGATATCTGAATTACATTTGAAAGGATATATTGTCATCTCTAGCCATGGTCTCTGTTGCGATGGATTCTAGTCACACATACAGGCTTCTAACACAGTAACTTAACATGACATTATATATGATGATGGTAATAATCAGTGCTGGAAAAAGATAAAAATTATATAAACTAGGACACAATTGGTTGGTGGGACATATAAACTACAAACTTTAGATAATAGCACTTTAATTTAACCCATAACTAAAAAGAAGGCTAAACTGCTAACCATTGTTTATTAATAGCTAATGCCACATGAATACTAACATTTTGAGATTATAGGTTGAGGTGTATCAATTTCAACATTAGTAAATATCTAATTATTCCAAGCATCTGTGTGTTTCATTTTTACTTGTTATGTTATGTAAAAGCCAGTATTTATTTCTGTAAATCAGTCTCATATGCATTGAGTTAAACGAGATGAGTAAAACATGCTGGGTAGGTGCCATACGTACTTGACATGACAAACTATCCTACACACCTAATAATGTATTTGTGTTGTTATATTTTTTGCAAAACCTATTGCGAAGACTGTATATATGCAAGTGTATTTTAAATTAAGATCACTGTTATGTTTAACATTCTTCACACAGATTATAGTTGACTTATCAAAAATTATTGCAAATTTCATTTTTGTAATTGTAAGTTGTACTTCATGTTCAATTCATAGTAAAAAGTTAAAAAGACTGGTATAAATCTTATTCCCCCACCTGCCTTAGTAAAAATACCTGTATGGACTTGAACCCTGCATTATCTGTGCTGTTTTTCTAAAAGTATTGCATTAACACTTTAAGTCACAGTGGAAGGTAATTGATGGGTTTATTTTCTTCATTCAGTACTGTCTAGATAGCTGACAGAAGCACACTGGTACCAGTTTCATTTTTGCTACTGACAGTATTCAAAATTAAAATTCTGTTTTTTGGCTTGGGAAGTGAACCATTATTCACTGTGACTGACAGCTGAGAGTTGCCAATGCACAATGCCACAAGTAACCAATACAAAAGGAAACATTTCTCTGTGAGATGATTTCTCAAGTCTGTGGTCTTGTAGAATGAAAATGTGGATACTATAGATCCCTAGTTTTACACAGACATCACCCTCTCTAGATTTGAACTTTGAAACCATGGCATCAATGAAACATTGAGAAGATTAACAGTGGGTTCCACATAAAGAAAAAGCTGAGCATATATACTCAAACTTTGACATTCTAACACTTTACATTTATAAAGCACTATACTCATTTTCTCAGAGTTGTCCTTTGTTATTTCACAGTCCATGTCTGGATGAATGTGGTATTTGTAACAGTCTTTTGATATGTTTGCAAAGTGATTACATTATGATTTGTATTTATTTAGATATTTATTATTAGCATGTTTCAATTTTATGTGCTTTGTATAACTTATACACTCTTTGTAGTCAGAGACACATTGACCTGTTAAGCATATATTTGTGTTATAAAGCTTTGTATACAGAGGCATATTGACCTCTTAAGCATATATTTGTGTTATAAACCTTAAATTCCTCTGTAAGTATACATCAAAGTGACTGGAGTGTTAAACACTTAATTATACATATATTACTCCTAATGATTCACATTTGCAAACTCTTAGCAATCCCTGCTTCTCAGTACTGACTCTTGTACTGCTAGGGTCTGTGCACAGCATTGTGCAGGTCCTCATACCATGTTTACCTGTCCAGCATTCTATGCAGATTGAATGATTCATGAAGGAACATCAAGTAAAGTCTGCACTTTGTATATTAGTGTTGATATAAAAGGTATAGCAGTTGATACTGGAATGATCTCCATCCATGCCTTTATAGCAGCATTTCTCTTTGGATGTCAACATATTTAAGAACTTTTATATTAGAAGTAGCCATATCAAAGTTACATATCATCATGTAATAGTATAGTAAGTGTGTTATATATGCCTGATATAAACACGTGTTATGCCATTAGAAGGGAGTTGTGTCCTCAATGTTTGTGTTTGGTGGTATAGGGTTGGAGGAATGGCTGTTTCATAATGCTTCTTTCATTTTCATTACTTAACTGAGTAATGTGTAAAACTGCCAAATTCCTTTCTGTAAGGATAGTTTAACAGTTGCTATTAGAAAAGGATTATTGATGTGTACTACATATAAATGTTTTGTTTTGCCTACATGTTCTTTGCATTAATAGATGTATGAGCATACAAAGCAAATTTTTTTTGCAGTTGTCATTTATACACTTCATTCATTACTAAGGCTGTAATATACTCTGTACTAATACATTTCCTTAACCTTACTGATACCTGTTACTGCCAGAAGGGGGTTTACAGTAATGTCTTAATTGTATGGCTTTAAATGGATGCCTGTGTAAATGCATATTTTTTTTCTGGCCTGTCCATTGGTTCATTGAGTTTTCCCAGTGCTATGTTGGACGTGGGTGCAGAGATGAAATACAATCAAAGGTTATCTATTGCTGATGCTCTAGTATGCCATTCATATATATGTGAGTGTGTGTGAGGGGGGGTCTATATTAAAACATCAAATGTTCTAAACAGCCAACGCTGACATGAGCGAAAATGCAGGAACTCAAAGTTTTTTTTTATTACAGTACAGTTAAGATTGGAATATTTGCCCTTTCCTCACTGTAGTGTGATCTTGGAGTTGAAATATATATTTAGCAGGGGGTGTGGGGGGCACAGCCCCCCACAATAAAATTTTTGAGGTCTTGCATTTTTGCTCATGTGAGTGTTCGCTATTTAGAACATTTGATGTTCTAATATAGACCCTGTGTGCATGTGTGTGTGTGTGTGTGTGTGTGTGTGTGTGTGTGTGTGTGTGTGTGTGTGTGTGTGTGTGTGTGTGTGTAGTGTGTGCGTGTGCGCGTGTGTGCGTGTGTGCGTGTGTGCGTGTGTGTGTGTGTGAGTGTGTGTGTGTGTATGGGAGATTGCCGAACACACACACATCATCGACTGCTCACATCATCAAATCCTAGAACATCAAAACACTCTCTGAATATACCTAACAAACCTGCTAAATAAAAATAGTACAACAAACCAACTAAAACTTCCCAAACATGTACATGTACATAAATGAAGAACTCACCCTACACCACATACAGACCATCCACTACAGCATCTTTCCATAACTCTACATGTCCTTAAAGAAACAACATTCCAAGAAATATTTACAACACTACAACAACTGAGAAACACCAATTATGCAGTGGGCAAGCCCCCCTGCACCCCCATGTGGTGGGCTGTGTCCCCACATCCCCGTCAATTAAATATACCAACTCTGAGATCACACTACCATGAAGTAAAGGGCATACTTACAGGTAGGTTAATAGTGCTGGACTAACTACACATCCTATTGTCAATGTTCTGGGATTCAATGTTGTCAGGATTTGGTGATATGCATATTCAACAAACCTGTCTCGATTAAGTGTGTTTCAATGATGTCAGCTTTTGCTGATTTGAAGTAGACCCCAAATACATATATATATATATATATATATATATATATATATATATATATATATATATATATATATATATACAGAGAGAGAGAGAGAGGGCAAGACAGAGAGAGACAGAGAATAGAGATATATTTTATATGTATTTGGGACATTCTTGTATTCCTTGTAATGTATTACTATTTATGTTGCATATATCACTCATGAGTTATGTCTGACATTCATGTATAGTTAAGCCATGTTTTACCTTAGTGATATCCAACACTTGTATATTGAGCTAATCATTTTTATCTTATCTTTACAGGTTCATCGCTTACCTTGGTCTGGGTGCAACAGCAGCACTTTGTACTGAAAGTTATTGCATATACAGATTCATGATAGCAGCCCCATCCTTAAACATTTTTTTTATTCCAAACAGTATTAGAATTGAGAGCTAAAGGGAATGTGGGATGTGGATGCAAGTTTTATACATTTCTGAATTGCTCTGTTGTATTGATTTTCTCAGTTAGTGTGTAATTCACCTACTTATGCCTTCATTAAAATATTTTGCTGCTTACCCTTGTTTTGAAGCTGTGTGTGATGTGCAGCCCTGTTTAATGAATGCAAATTAGCAAGCTCACTGCTGCTTGCCATGCACAGGTTTTTAATGCAAAATGTAGACATTCATGAATCTCAGCCATTGTTTGAATAAACTGGAAAATTTAAAGATCCAGTACGTAAAAGTAAAACACTGCATGAATATAATTGTATATTAAATGCAAGTAAAGAACACAAAAAATATCATAGCAATACCATTAAATAAAGCCCTCCTTTTTCCCCAACACTCCTGCAGCTTTATATAAAATCAGTTCTACGATTGCATAATAACAGAGAAAGGGCATACTCCCAATTTCCGCTATATAACAATGTAGGACAATACAACACCTGCCAACTTTTGATAAGCTGTGTGTAACTGCATATTAATAACATTTGCTTTTGATAGATCCTAGGTCATACCATAGCTGAAAATGTGAGATCACCTGTGCATACAGTCAGTTGAATGCAACCTATATATATATATATATATATATATATATATATATATATATATATATATATATACATATATGCATATATATATATATATATATATATATATATATATATATATATATACAGGGAGAGAGACATTCACATACAGTGTGTGTGTGTGTGTGTGTGTGTGTGTGTGTGTGTGTGTGTGTGTGTGTGTGTGTGTGTGTGTGTGTGTGTGTGTGTGTGTGTGTGTGTGTGTGTGTGTGTGTGTGTGTGTGTGTGTGCAAGCGTGCATTTGTATGTGTTACTGTTAGTATAGACAGTCAACCAGCATATTTATTGGAGGTAGCAGGAAACCAGAGTGACTGAAACTATCTCATGTAGATAGGAATATCATATACTGAATCCACACAGTGATCAAATGCAATGATTGAACACAGAACCCTGAAATATTTCCAATCAGCCAGCACATTACAAAATAAGCACTGCTGTTTGTGAGTTCATTTGAAAATCAATGAACAATAAATCACAGTGAGAAATGATATTTAAAGTTTGAAATAACTTAAATGTATCTCTATCATTAAATATTCAAATATGACCAAACTACACTGAGGTAGGTGCACACAGTGCAGGAAATATAAGCATATTTTATAGGAAACAACAAACTGGATTCTATGGGAGAGTATGATTTAACAAGAGGGCAAATGAACAAAAACTATGTAGACAAACAGTTAATGCCTAGAAACAAGGGAACACCTTAAGTAAGATAGAGAGAAAAGGAAACGCCAACACCTTTTTTGTATAAACAGCACTAAAGTAACTGAATCCAGATTACAGTCAGAGAATCTCATTTATACCTTGGACCCAGGAACTGTGTTTTCATTTAAAAATGATGCAATGCAGTTATGGGAGTATGAAGAAGTCTACAGATTTTCAATACTTCTGAAATGTATTTCCACTTCTTTAACTAATGATTCAGTAAGATCTTAGCCAGTTAGGCTTGTATTAGTCCTACCCTAGAATAAATTATGGTGAAGAACGACATAAAATTCCTTTTGAACCAATGTATATCAAAAGCATTTACATGGCTACTGTATTCCTATAATATTTTTCAATTGTACATAATGAGTACTGATGCAAAAACATAATGTTTGAGACACACAGCCTAAGCCAATAATAATAAATTGATTGGGAAATCAAACAATTGTTGCTACTTTTCGCTGTTTGCAAAGCATGTTTGCTTTGTTCTGTTTTTCCTGCCAAGCAGTGTCTTAAATAACTGATTTGTTTGCTGTTTAAAACATTCTTTAGTGTCTCCTTGCTATTTTTCTACAATTTAAAACATTGTTAGTGTCTCAATGCTGTTTTTCTGCTGTTTAAAACATTTTAGTGTTTCCCAGCTAAATTAGGGTAGCTTGCAGCTGTAGCACAGTTCAGATACAGGTTTTCTGCATCTGGGTCTGTTTGTAGTTGTATTCTGAGCACATTTTACTAGCCATTTTTGATTGGAAGGGGCCTTTTTGCAGCCTTGTGAAATAAGTGTGCTGATTGGAACTGTTTGGTGAAGGGTGATTGGTCTAGGGCTTAGAGTAAGTACCCTCATTGGTCCTTTTGATTTTTTTTAAATTTTCTTTTAAGTTTTTAGCTTCCAGTGTTTAAGCCCCGTGTTTGAATGGATTTTTTCTTGTTTGGGCATTGCACAGCACTGCACACTGTCACATAACTGGGCACTATAGCCGGACACATAATTTTGACAGTTTTTCCCTTAGATACAGCTGTAGCACATTAGTGTAGTCCTCATCTTTAGTACATCTCTGGTCTAAGAAGTATTGCTAGTGAACTGTAACTTATTAAACCACTAGGCAAAAAAAAAAAAAAAACAGAAATACCCATCTACAGTGCACCTCCTAGATCAGTTCTGAAAGCACCCCCGTTGTGATAACAATTCTTCATTATGGACAGTTGGACTACCCTTGTTTCTCCTGCCAGCCTTCTTGACTTGGGTCTCCTGAGGCAATGTAGCAACTGCCTCATGTACACTAACAACTACTAATAGCTCAGTCCAGTACAGAGTGGGAGAGATGTGTCTACACCAAGAATCTTGAATCCCTGCTCTCTCATGCTTGAAACAGTAACACTGAAGTGGTTGTCAACTCACCCACCACAACACATACACATAGTACCACTATCATACACATAGTACGCACCCAACACTTAAATCAACATATGCGGAGGTTCTCTCAAAAAACTTACTGAAACACTAGAGACCTCCAAAACAAAAGACTGCTAAAACTAACACAGTTCCCACAGCACCCAAGACACATAGCAACACCAGTGTCTCACCTACCAAACCCTTAAGGTGCAACACTCAAAAAACACATTTTCTTGTCACTGGAGCCTCACCAGGTTGGATAAGGAGAAAGTCACAGTCAGCTGCCTGTCCGTTGCCAGGATTCATCAGATCATGCATGCACTCATGTCGCTCAACTACAAGTACCATTATGACTCTATCATAGCTCATGTTAGAGTGAATGACCTAAGATGTACCTCACTGGACTATATGAAGAGAGACATGATTGAGCTCTCCAAGTACATGTCCCAGGCAGGTATGTGCCTAGCCTTGAGCAGCATACTACCCTCACCTAGAATGATGCCATAGTATAAATAAAAAATTATCAATTTCAATGATTGACTTAGTTTTGGGTGTCATTCAAAGGGGATCCAGTTTCTGTCGACCTGGGCTGATATGATCAACAAACCTTGCTGCTTTGCCAGAGACGGTTTGCACCTGGAACCACTTGGCTTTTGGCTGCTGGCAAAGTCTCTTGCCTTTCCCATAGTGCCTTTTTTAGGCAAGGTCTCAAAAACAAAATTGCAGACGTGAAAATTGCTAACCATAACAAAATAAGGTTTATGCTGCTAAATGCTAGGAGCTTAAACCAAAAACTGCACACCCTGGAATAGGTTGCACACCAGGAAATCACTTTGCACCTCTATCAACTGAGGATGGTGATGTCTGTGCAGTGTCAGAAACCTGTATTAAGGCCTCAGAGATTACCCCGGCGGTGCAAGGCTGCAATGCCTTTCACACCTTCAGACTGCAAAGCAAACATGTGAGAACCAAAGGAGGCAGTGTTTCTATCTACATTAAAGATAAATTCACCTCCTGACTTGTTAGATTGAGCAACTCCATGGAGTTACTCCGAGTTCAGATTACTGTGCAAAACACCCCCATTCAAGTCGTAGCTAGTTATAGATCCCCCTTCATGGACCAGGATGTGCAAGAGGTGTAATTGACCAAACTGGAGCCAAACCAAATATTGCCAAATACTCTGGTCATGGGGGATTTCAATCATCCCACATTCAACTGGGAAACCTTCTCTAGTCCTAACTCACTAGTGCAAAAGTTCCTTGACATTGTTAACTCAAATGTCCTGGAACAAATTGTCCAAACCCCAACAACAGGAAAAAAAACACGCTAGATCTGGTCCTCACTAACATGACAAACAGATGCACCACCGCAGCTGTTGGACCATCATTAGTCAAATCTGACCACAAATCTGTCACCTTCGATGTGACACTAACACCAGAACTTACAAAGGGCAAAGTCATACTAAAAAACTGGGCCCCCTACTGAACTTCTCAGAAGTTCAGGCCAAACCTAAGGTGCTGTGGCTGATCAGGTTTGCAGACATCTGCAAACTGGGTGCAATTATTGAATCCCCAAATTATGTCATTATACTTCAGGAGGGTGTTATGCAGACCAACAGCTGGTGTCTTAGTTATGGCCTCAAACCAAATGCAAAGAAATGCATCAGCATTGTCTTTGGTAAAAACAGTGTCCTTTCACACTATCAAATTAACAGCAATACCCTATGTACCTACAAACTGGTAAGAGATCTGGGATCAGAAGTAGACTGGGACCTTAACTTTGACCACTATGTGTCCACTGTAGAAAGGAAGGCTTTCTACGTAGTACACTTGATTAGCAAAGGCATCACCCGTAGAGCAAAAGAGTTTATAACCCCACTATACTTGTCACTAATCAGGCCCTTAACCGATTATAATGCCCCTTTCAGCATGTACCGTACAAAGCACCTACAGCAACTGGAGACACCTCGGAGGTTTCTAACTAAGAAGATAAAGGGACTCCAGCATGTGCCCTACACAGACTGACTAAAGTCCCTGTCACTATTCTCAGTATCATATAGACTTCTTAAAGGAGACTTATGCCTGGCTTACAAAACTATCTCCAACCCAAACCTAATTAATTTGCTGCACATCTGTAAATTAATCAGGAATAGAGCTACCCATTCCTGGGACCTAAATATGGCCTGCAACTTGAATAGGCCATGGTAGAGGGACACATTCATCTACCAGTGACTGCCATGTCTTTGAAATAGGCTGCTAATTCATGTGAAGCACAGCACCTCTATAACACTGTTCAAAAGGAACCTGGATGAGTACCATAAATTCTTACCGGGGATAACCCCCAGAACCCTCCTAGACATGGGCTGTCTTTACTAATTACAGTCTTGGGTATTGACTAGAGTATCTATGGTATTACATTGGGATGAAATGGCTGGGCTTGAAATGACCTCGGGGTCGATAGCCTAGTAACCTCCTATGATCCTATGAACAATGTCTCCATACAACATTAAGATATTTGACTCAAGCTAGGTAGTAGAGTTTTTTTCATAAATGTATGCTAATATTAAAGAAACAAATGGAGGCAAGGGATATTTGTCCTCTCAAGTTTTTGTAGGTCAGCAGTGCTAACAGCTACAGTTATTTATACTATATTGTGTGTAGTCTGTAGCTCATTAACAGACCTCTGCCTTATAATAAATTCTCTCTCTCTCTCTCTCTCTCTCTGTCTCTGAATGATTATATTTTGAATATTTTGATTAGTTTCAACTGATGTTGACTTTAACACACAAAACCAATGTATCTTTTTGTTTACAGCAGTTTACTACTTAATTCATCCCAGAGATGAAACTTTCTGTATACATAAGAGACATAGTTGAGACAGTCTTTCATATAACTATGAAGAGTAGAGTAAGTTACTTATATACATTACAGTTATGTTTCATTAAGTCCAACAAGATATATAAAATTAAGGACAAATACATGTAAATGTTGTTGTACTACACCAGACTGCTACTGTAGCTCAGTCAAAAGTTGAAAGGTCAGCAGGTTTGAGATACATCAGTTGCATGGTTTGCAGAGCTTATCAACAGATCGCTGGTAAGAGGTCATTGTACATCTGAAAATCAGTTATAGAACTTTGCACCTTATTCGTTTTTTAATTCTGACCACTGATATGCTCTCTTTAGAAGTGCATTTTGGAATAGCACTAAGATGGCTAGTAAAAATAGTTTTGTGAAATGCTAAAAGGGCACTGCAACAATGGACAATCCCCACTCTCCACTCTGTCATTCAAGAGGACATGGAGGGGCTGAACTGATTTGCATGGGGTTGTCCTTCAGTAGATGAGAGAAGAGAAAATACAGATAAACAACAGTGTTTGATTGGGTGTACTGACTTAACAGATATGAATGTATAGTTTGTTGATTTAGCAAAAATAAATATCTCACAGCATGCACTTGGCAAAAAAGGATGACTATCAGCACAAGTTTAAAAGTCATAAATAAAACTTCCATACCAATGAATTCCATACAACTTAGCTACAGCTTCCATTCTGATAAAAATATTATTTTGATCTTGTGACAAATTCTTTTTATAAATCTGTCAAAGTGCATAACACTGGATCTGCACCACGTCTCTCAACATAGCGGAGCAATGGGCTACAGCTACTACTGTACAGATGATCTTTTGGAAGAGAGCAATATTAACCCCTAGTACAACCCCCTCAGTAAAATCATTGCTTTGGTTTGCATCTGCAATGCAATCCAACAGAAATGACTGCCAGAAGGAATGCCCCCCCCCCCTTCCGCCAAAACATGATAGCTTATGCCAGTAGTCTCCTAAAAGGACACAGAGGCCATACTGAGACTTCAGTTGGACAGTCATCATCCTGAGTGAAGGAGTAGCAATGACTATAGTAGGAATTTATTCAAAGAGATTTAGTGGTTTGGAGTGTGGACTCTTGGGACTCTCAGTACTGAACATGACCATGGAGGATGATGCACTTATTATCAGATAAGCATAATTATTTATTTATTTATTTGAAATTTGTTAACTGGGTTGGTCCAACTGAGCCCATTTTCAGTGGAGACCTGAGAAGAAAAGTTTCAGTACAATCAAAGTAAAAACAAAGAAATAAATAGAAATGAGATGATGACATTATATAAACAAAGATGAGATACAAGTTGTTACATAAAATGTCAAATACAAAGAAAATACAAAACTGAAACATAACTAAAGAGATTAAGTTATGATATAATGTGGTAGTCATACAAACTAGAAACATCAAATATTAAATAGGTTGAAACAGAGAAAAAATAATAAAATTGATAGATACAGATAGATACATCAAATATTTGAGTGATACACAGATATCTCAAAGTTGAGAATACATAAGAGTGAAAGCTGTAATAAAAGTAAAAAATAAAGTATTAGAAATAAAGAAGGGGGAGAAAGTTCATGTAGAGTGCTGGCAAGGGCAGATCCATGAGTTAGAAATGTATAATAATAGCATTATTATTAATATAACTAATAGATAAGCATTGTGAAAAATCGGATGCCTTAAGTAAAGCAATTGTTTTGCTCCAGTGGAAAAGGAAAACAATAAAAACAGTGTTACTTTTAGAAAAGTTGATACCTGTGGAAAACAGAAAAAGAACAATTTGTAAATATAGTCATATGCAGTTGAATAATAACAAGGCTAAACTTGCTGGAAAGGAGTGAATAATGCAAGTTTAAACTATGATCAGCAGTGGCGTAGTTTTGTTGTTCCTTCTTCCATAGCTTCATAGGTAAGTAGTAGGCTAGCTGCTCTTGTGGGCTATTTTAAGCCAAGGCCAATGTCCCTTTTTGTACTTAAAATAACCTATCCCATTTGGTTATAGATTGTCCTTACCCATCCCATTGTCAATAATTACACTGAAGAAGGCATTACTATTGCCGAAACTGGTTTGCTCTTAATTTTGGAGTTGCCACAATAAAGCATTGCATATTCTTCTGACCTCCTTGGTGCTGGCCAATATTTTGTATACAATAATTACATATTACCACTAATGAGAATAACTGGGATCCTACTATGGATAATTTGAGGAGACTCATGCATGGGATAAAGCATTCAGAAACTGCATCTGTCCATTAGTTCATAGGTTCATAGTTTAATAGAAGATTACTAGGCTAATGGCTCAAGAGCCCTTACAAGCCTACCTATTTTTACCCAAGGTTTACCACATTTTACCTAATTTTTAATCCCTAAAGGCTAACAGGCTTGCTTAGGTTTGTGCCTTTGCCTTTGAGTATTTCACAAATTGGCCCTGTCCATAAGGGACATACGTGCCACCCCAGTAGTGAATTTATGATTCCCCATCCATTGTTCCAAACTGCATTTGAAATGGGTCAGGGAAGGGCTCCACTTCATGTGAATAGGAAATGTGTTGCAGAGAAGCGTAATCTCTGAAACACGTATCTGTGTCTCCAGCAGGTTTTGTTTCTGTCATTGCCCAGGTTCAGATCCCTAGATCAGGTTGTCTTGTGAAAGTGTAACACTTCCATCAGATTGGGTTTGAGAGTACCTTTTAGGTTAGGCACAGATCACACTTAATAGTCAGTAGGAGAAGGACTAAAGGGATAGGGATTTTAGTGAATCCTCATAGGACATGTTCACACCCTCTATTTTTTTGTAAGGAACCTCTGAGGCCACTCCAGCTGTTGCAAGTGTCTAGTAAAGTGCATGATGAAAGGTGCAATGTACTCAATAATTGGTCAGATGAGGGCCAAGTACAGTGGGACTATAGCTTCCTTGGATCTAGATGTCATGCCTTTTCTTATAAGTTGTGCCATATGGAAGGACTTCTTCACCACTATAGACACACATTATCAAAGTTCAGGCTACTGCCTAACTTTATGATCTCTCACCTCTGAATCCATTCATAGGAGTGTGCTATCAAATTTGAAATATGCAGGGTATTTGACTTCTCAAAGTTATATATATTTTTTTGCATTTAAGATTAGGCCATGGCTCTGGCACCAATCATTCATCTGAGTCAGACATTTCTGAAGGATATCTACATCATTGCAGATTCAATGATTGCCCGCAGCCTGCAGTCATAGAAAAACCTGGTCAGCCAAAGGTTGTCTACATTTACCTTGACATCAGAGAAGTATATTCTGAACAGGAGAGGTCCCCAACCCTAAGTCATGTGGCACACCAATAGTAGCTGGGCTCTTGCTGAGTATGGATTCTCCAACTCTAACAACACATGTACTGTCTATGAGCCATTTGGCTATCCATCTGGTGACCTAGCGACTTATACCCAGTTTTGTCAGTTTATCGATAAAACCAGAGTGAGGAACTGTGGCAAATGCCTTAGCCAGGTCAAAGTAGGCAGCATGTACTGTTTTATCCTCATCCATGGCCTTAGTGACTTTCTCAAAGAAGTCCACTGGATTAAGTTGGTATGACCTGCCCTTGACAAAGCCAAACCGGGTTAGATCCAGTGTATAGAGGTTTCCTATGTCATTATTTATCAGGTCCATGATTATTCTTCTCATGGTCTTGCATATAAGACTAGTCAAACTTAAGGGTCTGTGATATCCTTGGTCCGTTGATGATCTTCCTTTATGTAGTGGGATGACTGCTGCTGTCTTCCACTTCACAGGGACAAAGCCAGTCTTGAAGCTGTGTTAAACAGAGATCCTAGTGGGCCTGATAGGTCCTGTTTCAAGCTACTTAAGAGGTATCCGGAGATATTGCCTGACCCATCGAAGCCGAGTTTGTAGCTTTGGAGAGCACAGTGGTGACCTACTGGTAGAGGAATGGTGGAGGTTATTTCTTGGGGGGGGTAACTGGAAGTGATGGGGAGGTAAAATTTTAGGTGAATGTATTAGCCTGCAGATATGCTATATCTTCTGTCTGGGTATAGGTCATGCCGTCTACATTTAACTCCACACATTGCTGGTGTTGTCCTTAAGATTGCAGACATAACTGAAAAAAGATGATTTATCATTATCTTTAACTTGGGAGGCTATTTTTGCCTCAGCATTTGCTTTTGAAGACTTGACTAGTTCCCTGATTTGCTTGTTTAGACTACTGAGGGAGTTTTTGCTCTACTGTGCACCTTCCCTCTTACTTCTAGATAGGATTTCTTTCTTTTGATGTACAACCTATTTATAATAGAGGCCCACCAAGGTGGCTTGTTTTTATCAGTTTGTCTTAAGGCTTATTTCATTCTGGTAGTGCTATTTCTATGCAGTTGTTTATATGCCTGTACAGGGCTTTTGTGTATGTCTCCACTTAGGCTTCTGTGTTATGTGGGTTTGGTGGAACATGGAAATTAGATATGCCATCACTTAATATTAGTAATTTTGCCTTATAAAAGTTTTTTAATGTTTTGGTGTTTGGTGGGGGTTCCAGTTTTATATTTATTTCAAGGGAGATTGGTTTGTGATTTGATCTAACAATGAGGACATCACACTTGGTGGGGGACAATGTTCTCCCATATTTGTGAGTACCAAGTCTAGGATATTTATACCCCTAGTGTGAGTGCAGACTAGCTGTTCAAGGGCATTTGCACTGATGAAGTCTAGAAAATTTTGAGCCTGCATGTTAGTGGTCATTTATGTTTCCCAGTTAATTGATGGGTAGTTGAAATCACCCACCACTATGGTACTGGGCTGAATGGTAAATGATTCTAGTGAATTCCTGTATGACATATGATTTTCCTGGTTCATAGTGGGGGACCTGTAGCTAGCAAAGTAAAAGATTTTTTCTATGGTTAGTTGGACATGGAGTAGCTTAAGTGTGTCATATTGTTTGACCAGTCTTGGGGTGTGCTTATCCTTTATGTAGAGGGATACACCTCCACCTTTTGTCCTTTCATGTGCAGTGGGTAGTCAGAATATGTAAAAGACATTATAGCAGTTAACATCACTGTTTTTTAGCTCTGCTTCATTTTAACAGCTCTGACAGGATTTTTACTAAAAAACTCAAAACATTTCAAAATTGATGGATTTATAGGTGAACATCTGCTGAAAGATTTACTGCAAGAATAACAAGTTTGAAACTGTTTTAATTGCTCTTTCCTGTCAAGAAAACCAGAAAGAACTAATTGTCTCAGAATTAGCTACTCTAAGACCAGTGCACAGGACATTACTATGAAAAAAGACATGCAGTCTATACTAAGAAACATCAGTGAGTTATCTGTAAAGATATATAAGTTAGAAAGCAAAATGTACAATTTTAAAGAGGAATGCAAAAAACAAGTTGAAGAGCTGATTGACTCTCTTAAACAACAATGATCATAAATCTTGAGCATTGAAGAGGCAATGTCTGATTTTGATGGAAGATTACTTGAAAATGACAATAATGCTGAATTTCTTCTGAAACAAAATAATTTAGTCTAGGGAAAAAAATCGAAGACTTAGAGACAGATCTAAAAGGAATTACATCAGGATTTAAAGGATTCCTGAAAAGGAGAGGGAGACAGTATGATTCAGTTCCTTAATACATGGCTGCCTAAAACTTTGTACCTACCTGAAGCTTTTTCCTTTGACATCAAAAGGGCACATAGATCACTTTCTAACTTATCATAAAAACACACACACCTTTATCAAGGTCAGTGATCATAAGATTTTTCTCAAGTCAAGACAAGGATTTAGTCTTAAAAGCTGCATGGACTAATTATCCAGCTAAAATGAAAGGAAATACTATAAGATTTGACAATGACTATTCAACATTAGTAATGTCAAAGAGAAAACCATGTGAACCACTTGTTAGAAGCTTAAAGAAAAACAATATTAAAGCACAAAAATTGTTTCCAGCAAAAATAAGGATTCCCCTTCCAGAAGGAAAGAAGATTTTTAACACCTTGGAAGATGCAATGAACTTTATACAGAAAAATAAAATCCTATAAAAAAAACAAGAAATGGACTGGAATCTATCAACGTCTTTGAAGAAAAATGCAACAAGAGAGATGGTTGGTTAATAAAAGACAAAAACAATAAAAAAACTGAAGAATAAATGAAAATCAATGTATTTCATGGTTATGAATTCATATTAATTTAAAGAAGTACATGAATACTTATGAACAGGTGCTGAATATTACTTTTTACAAGGTAATTAATTTCTTTCTTTCTTTCCTTGCTTCAAATGGTTACTAGTTCCATTTTTAAAATGTTAGAGTTTGATTCTTTTAGCTATATATGAAATTAAAGCCACTTATTTTCATTTAGAGTTTAAAAGGTTAGATTATTCATTTTATTAAAAGTTAATCATTATTATGATGAAACTTAGGTGGCATACTTTCTGATATCTTGGCTAGTTGAGTGATATACAATTTAATATAATACAATATGAAACAAATAACACTAAAGGTGTATGTTAAGTTACATTCTGGGTTCTTAAAATGGTCCAGTAGTGTGCTACTGATAGTATACTTGACATGTAATAGCACCCAGAAAAGACATGCTATGTTATAGGCAGAGTATAAAAAATAGCTTTTTACATATATAAAAGTTACGATTGGAACAATATCAAATAATTAGAGTAATATTCACACTTTTACGAGTTAAACCTGGATCACATATAATTGTCATTCTTTTAATGCAAATGAATATGTTATGTCTCCTTTAAAAATTACAGTTTGCTTTATATTAAGCATCTCAAACAAATAGTGCTTGCTGAATCATTAAATTTTATTTTTTGAAAGCAATGGCTTTTTAGTGATTGGGATAGTTTGAGATGTTTTTTCTTGTTTTTTTTTTTTGTTTTTTTTGTTTTTTTTGTGGTTAGGAGGGTTGGAGGGATTGATGTGTGGTGTGGAGGTGGTTTGGATTCACTTGTGAGTGTTTTGTGTGAACTATAACTAATGGACTGTTTATTTTCAAGCTCTTATCATGAAACCAGCATGAAACAACTTAAGAGTTATGAGCACTTTTGTGATACAGGAGTTATTTTTATTTATTTTATTTTTTATTTTATAAAAATAAAAAAATAAATAAAAAGAGTTATGAGCACTTTTGTTATACAGGAGTTCTTAAAATTCTAAGAAATGTCCAGGTTACTTCTTCTTGTCTAAATGTAAATAATTGTAGTATTTTGAATCATATGCTAAGAATTTAAAGAATATAAGTTAGGTAATAAGCAGATGACAGTGAATTGCATTCAATGTCAGTTATTACATAGTTCCAAATGCTTGTTACTGATAGTATACTTGACATGCAATAGCACCCTAGAAAATTATGCCATGTTATAAACAAAGTATAAAAAATATTGTTTCTTACATATATATAAACGTTATTATAGGAATGTTATCAAGTAATTAAAGTAACATTCACAGTTTTACAAGTTAAACCTGGATCACGCATAACTGTCATTTTTTTAATGAAAGTTTATATGCTATATCTCCTTTAAAAAATGACAGTCTGCTTTATACTAAACATCGTATACAAAGAGTGCTTACTGAATCATTAAATGTTATGTCTTTAAATAAGGTCTATATTATATGTTCGAAGAGACTTTTCTTCAAACATATAATTATCAACCCGTAAAGAGTGAACGCTCTAAAGAATGAATGGCCACATTCGTGATTTTTCCTCTGGGAAAAAATTCCTGGGGCTGTACACAAAAAACACAAACTTCAAAACCCTAATCAAATGGGGGGCTTTGCCCCCACACTCCCACAGCCCCCCAAACACCCCCTAACTAAATATATCAACTCTAAGATTGCTCTATGTTGGGGAAAAGGGCAATTCCCGATAACAGCCAACTGAATTTTTTCTCGATGAAAAAATTTGCATACATGGCCATTTGCACTTTAGAGCGTTCACTCTTTACAGGTCGGTGATTATATGTTCAAAGAAAAATCTCTTCAAACATATAATATAAACCCTTTAAATACAATAGCTTATTAGTGGTTAACATACTTTGAAATTTTTTTTGTTGTTGTTTTTTTTTTTTTTTAGTGGTTTGGAAGGGTTTGAGAGATTGATGTATAATGTTGAGGTGTCCTGGATTGACTCATGAATGTTTTTCTGTGAATTGTAGCTGATAAACTATTAATTTGCAAGCATAAGAAGCATGAGCTAAGCATTGTTAGTCTAAGTGAGAGTATGATAGTTAGTTTATTTGTCTTTTTCTCTTGTCATGAGGACCAGCTTGAAGCAGATTAATTTGAATCATGAGCACATTTGCCATGCTGAGAAATTCTGAAAATTCTAAGAACTGTCCAGATTACTTCTTCCTATCTAAGAGTAAATAATCATAATATTTTGAATCATATGCTAAGATGTCAATGAATACAAGTTAGATAAGCAAAAGACAGTGAACTGCATTCTAAACCACTGTCAGTTACTAAATATTCTGAATAATTGTAGTATACCAAAAGGATAGTTTATATACTAACCTATAGAAAGTCACTTCTGATAAAACAATTAGGTTTCTCTGTTATTGTCTCTTTTTAATGATAAGAAAATATAATATCTCAGAACAATTTATTATGGAAAGTTTGAATCTTAAAAGGAAAGATTTTTCAGATGTTTGTTCAGATACTATTAGACGTAGTGTTTAAGGAAAAATAGGACTGATTTTAACAGTAGTACCAGGTTAAAGAGTATACTAGGATTATAGCTTAAATATAAAACCTAGGAATATCGTGACAGTACATGACATAGTATATAAACAGAATGAAATCTGAAGAAGTAAATATGTACATAGTTAAAGAATATAAACATGTCTATAAGGGTGAGAGGTTGGCATGATGGTAAAGGTATTCAACTTATAAGCACAAGGTGCAGGGTTTGATTATCATAAGGGGTAATTGGCTGGGCTTGGAATGGCACACAAATGCTGTTAGCCCAGTATGAGTTGATGAACAACTTTGCACTTAGTAAATAAAATAGAAAAATATAAAATCATCGGACCTATAAATTAATAAATATGGAAATAACAACTGACTTCCTCCCTGTACTAGACCAGGGAGATAACATGAGGTACAGGGAAGGATGATTGTAGAGATATTCAATTTGGTCAACTTATAATAAAGATTCTGAGCACTGAACACCTGTTTAACTTTTCTAATTTATAGTAACTCACTGGCAGGCTTTTTTAAGATGATGCTTACTAAAAATATGAGACACATTAATATGAATCAGAAGTATAAGCTAAGCATTGTTAGTCTAAGGGAGAGTATGAGAGTTAGTTTGTCTTTTTCAACAAACTAGGAATATGTTATTTCGTGATAAAATGTTTTAGGGTTATATCATTAGGTAATTTTTTATTTTTTTATAAAGTTTTGTCCATAGCTGAAGATTTCATGATTTTAAATGCATATCTATTAATATTAATAAATTGAATAATCCAGTAAAGAGGAAGAGTCTGTTCAGATATTTGCAATTACATAAAGCTCAAATAGTATTTCTACACGAAACACATTTATTTAATAAGGATATAAATAAACTTGAATAAAATAATTATTTCATTTTAGCAGGTTCTGCCTTTTGAGCTAAAAGAAGAGGCACCCTCATTTTATGGAAGAACTCACCAGTAATGTCGAAAGTAAAATATACCCATGTTGATAAAAATGATATGTTGAGCATTGTTATAATTGAATGGATCAGAAAACTATATACACTGGTAAACTCTTAGACACTGTAGCCTATTACATGAAAGGTGAAGTCATAATGGCTTGTGATTTTAATTATATTTTATCAGACAAAGGTTCCACTGCAGATAGAAAGCTGAGAATCATATTTTCAGCCAAACACTTAATGAATTTTGTAAATCTAATGAATTTAAAGGCTATATATGAGCTAAGGAAAACAAACTCATTTCAGTTTACTCATTATTCATATAGATATGGAACACAAACAAATATTGATAACATTTTATTGTCACGAACAATCTGTTATCACATATCAGAGAAGTTTCAATAGTTTCATGCCCGTTATTGGACCATAATGGTGTAATCTTTAATATTATTTTAAAAACTGATAATTTAATACATCACAGGAGATTACCAGTGTACATTATTAAAATAAATGGATTCAAAGACTGGTATGTTAAAGAGATCAAACATTTCTTAGAAATAAGCATGAATGGTGAAGTATCTGATATCATCCTGTGAGATTCACTAAAGGCTTACTTAAATGGAAGAGTTACAAACTGGTATAGTAGTAAAACAAGAGAATGGGGCAAGAATTGAATACACTACGAGCCAAGATGGACATACTAAAGTTAAATCTAAAACCAAATGACAGTATCCATCATTCTGAACTTAAAAACTTAAATACAAAATATGTTGAAATTCTAAATGATAAAGTTTCAATAAACCTGGAAAAACATAAACTTCAGGCAAATTCAGTAAAGCCATTAAGCTTGCATAAACTTGCTCTTAGATCAAAGAAAATGAATAAACTAAATCATATCAAAGACATTATAACACAAAAATAATAAAAAAGAAAGAAGAACAGATATTAAAGGTATTCTTGAGGCATTTAAAATATTGTATGAAAATATAAATAATAATGCAAATAATCTAGATAATTATGATGGATTTGAAACTTTTCTAAGGGAAAATATAAATAATAAAATAACAAGTGAACAAATAAAAAATGACAGACGATTCACTATAACAGAAATCAAAGGTCAAATAAAAAAGTTAAAAAAATAATAAGGCATGGGCTTAGGTGATCTTATACCATAACTATATAAAATACTACCAGATTATGCAGTTAAAATATTAGATAAGGTCTACAGAGAAATTAAAACAACTGCTGAAGTGCCCATCATGGAAATATTGCCTTTATCACCTGTTTTAAAACAAGATAAGGATCCTACAAAGTGTTCATCATGCAGACCTATTTCACTTTTAAATGTGGACTACAAGATGTTCATGTCCATTTTAGCTAACAAAATTAAGCTAAGTATACAAAACCTAATTAACAATGATCAGACTGGGTTTATTTTAAATAGACAAGTACAGGATAATATAATAAAAATACATACATTAATAGACTATGCAAACAAAAATAAAAAAGCACTTTCTATCATTAGTCTCAATTTAAATAAGGCTATTGACTCAGTTAATTGGTTGGACCTGTTTAAAACACTTAAAGTGTATAGATTCTCGGGTCTATATTAAAAAAGAATAAAGAAAGGGTACCCCCTAATGTTAAAGTACAGTCATCAGTAACAAGGAAAAACAGTATTCAGAATGAAATGCTGTACAACAATGGCTAATTGTTTGGAATACATAGGGACTGTTTTATTCTACATCAAGATTTTAACTTGACATGAAGATTTTAACTTTTCCTACAATAAAAGGATTTTAACTGCCATTAAAGCTAGAAGCTTTTATTTGATCTGTTAGACTGGTTAAGCTGTTATCACAGTTCATCACAGTCACATAGCAGCTACTGCATCTTCAGTGTGGATACTTTGTATATCAGACCAAAAAGATTGGATACTTTGAAGCCATCATAAGACTGGAAACTTTGGAGCCATCATTTTGCTATGGTATAACTGCATTCACAGCGTGAATATCTTGTAAGTGCATTTAATTTAAGTACTGGAAATGTATGCAAGTTTTTTGCTATATTTGTTGCACTTTTAAGTTTTATATCATTTAACCACACTACCTATTCTCCAAGAGAACTTTATTTCATTGGCCATTTTTGTACAGCGTTTCAGTTTGAATACTAACATATTAAAAAAGAAATTTTTAAATAACGAATGCTCACATGAGTGAAAATGCAAGACCTAGAACTCATTATGGGGGGGGTTGTGCCCCCCCACACCCCCCGCTAACTATATAGTCCAACTCCAAGATTGCACTACAGTGAGGAAAGGGCAAATATTCCAATCTTCACTGTACTGCAATGTGAGCATTCATTATTTAAAATTTTTGTTTTTTTAATATAGACCCTAATTTCTCACCTGAGATAATTACATTAATTTCTAAGTTATACAGTTCTTTCTAATTCCATTAAATTACAAAAAGGCGCAAAACAAGGTTGCCTGTTATTACCTTTACGTTTTGCATTAGCTATAGAATGCTTTGCTAATAGTATTAGATCCAATAAGAACATTAATGCTATCAAAATAAAAAATTTCAAACTAAAGAAAAAGCTGAAATCACATCACCCCCTGACATTATATATCTAGTCAGCAGATATAAGCAGAGGTATGGAATCTAATTACTCCCCAGAATATCCGTTTGATTTTTTTGCTTATTCTTCAAATAATGTAATGGAACACTAAATGTGTTTGCTTTATTTCTAACATCTTCAGACAAAACATTCATCAGAGCTGCTGCAGTAGCAACCCTACTAGTGAGGGAGGGAGACCATATACCATTTTATTGACTTACACTGGGATTAAAGTGCTGAGGGATACAAGCTTTGTCTCATTGACCGGAGGCAGTTCAGAGTGTTGGTAGCGACAGCAGCAATATGTGATTGTGTGATTCTGAAATTACTGATGAAGTGATGATGGTAGGGTGCAATTATCAAAACATGAACTGTTCATCCACATCCAACTTCTTTGGACATCTGCTTATAAACATATTTCTGACATAATACCAACACAGCCCAGGCCTATATCAAATAAACACACAATTGTACATAGCCATTCATGTAGCATTCTTAGGAACCAACATACATTTGTTAAAACATTTCACTTCACTAGTAATATGCATCATATCATAGTGAAACTGTATTTAAATGGGTAAAGAGAGTTCAAATTAAATAGGCACTAGCAAGATGGGTCTATATTACATGATCAAAACCTTAGGTTATCAAACACGTAAAGGTCTATCACAAAATATCGAACCCTTAATATCGAAAATGGCCATTTCCACACAGGGAAACAATGCTGTTGGCCAAATTAAAAAAAAAAAAGTTATAAACAGAAATAAAGTGGGGGGCCTCACCCCCACACACCCCAATGTGGGAGACTGTGCCCCCCACACCCCTCCCTAACTAAATATACCAACTCCAAGATAGCTCTACAGTGGAGAAAGAATAAAATCCGCGTAACGGCCAAATGACTCATTTTCCTGTGTGGAAACGTACATTCACAATTTTCAGACTTCAACATTTTGTGACCACCCTTTAGGTGTTCGATAACCTAAGGTTTTGATCACATAATAGGGAACCCTGGCAAGACACCAAACCGAATCCATTCCCGAAATTCTAGCTACCAAGTCATGTTGCTCTTTGTGTCAAATCCAGGTTTCAGAGCCATTCATTAAATGACCAGATTCCAAAATGATACTACCTAGACTCTGGATGCTTTGTTGAGAATAGCAATAGATTGCTGGAGAGAGATCTGGAAATCAGGCAAAGCATTTTGCACCTTATTTATTATTTATTATTTATTATTTGATTCTGATCATTCATATGCTCTCTTCATTATGGGAGAATATTAACATGGCTAACAAAACCAATTTCCCGAGGGTTGTCATTTTGAATATGTAGGAATGTATTCCTGATACGTCTAATGATTTAAAGTGTTCGTAGAAGTGAACGGGCTACAGCTCTGTGGATTAGTGGACCACTGTCCAGACTACATACTAAACAGCAATCAATGACAATTGTATTCCTTGTCTTCCATTTATTTCTACCATCTTCTCATTATTATTACCTTTGTTTATTGTGTAGCACTTATCCTGTTGTTACTACTGGAGGATGTATGATCAGCAGACTGTATTTATCTGTTAATTTTTACCAGTAAGGAGGATTTCTCTTGCGCATACGATTTATACCAGAAATATTGGAATGAGCATTCCTTTGCCTCATTACTGACAATAATTACAGTAATTACAATATAGCACAGTTCTGGATTCAATGATAACCACCAGCCCTTTCCACACACAGTAAAACAATTAAGGATTTTTTGCAACTACTTCAGAAAACTAGAACCCAAGCAGTGAATATGTTATTTATATGAAGTTGTTTGTGGCCTCTGCTCTATGACTGTAAGCTACTATAGCTCTCTAAGTGCTCTCAAGTTTATGAACTTATTCCCAAATTACAGTGTTGTACTGTGTAGGTTCATAGGTAAATATTAGGCTATTAGATTGCAGACTATTACAAGCCTAGCCAATAACCAGAGGTCAGAATCAAACTCTGCACCTATGAGGTAAAGATATTAATCATTATGTCAACACCGCCCATTTAAAGGTCCCATTATACCACCTGCCCCTCAGGCCCTTTCCTTCTCTTCCCTTCCCTTCCCATCAGCTTTGAATGCTCTGAAGAACAAATATAAATTATACTTACATAATTTTACATGTGCTCACAAAATATGACATTATAACATTAGAAAATACATGCCCCAGGCTTTCATGAAACACTGTGGTGATCTTTTTAGGGAAATTGGGTAAAACATGAAAAATTAAGAAATACCATAAGTAAAATAAGAACATTGAAATGCATAAACAAATGTCTTGTATTGTTGTGGGATTGTGTCGGTGTGTATAGCCCACATAGGTATGAGTGTAGGTTCTTGTACAGCTAGGGATAAAAGCCTCTGTTATAGCAGGCCCTCCACTAACTCCAGCACTATAACCCCCACCTTTCTTTGCTGCCAGCAGCTGCAGTCATAGATTCATTTTTTTTTTTTCATTTCATGTGTAGTCATTTTCCTGTCTGGAAGAACAGCAAAAGGTACAGAAAAATGTGTGTAATTTAGTACAGTATATATATATATATATATATATATATCTAAATATATATATCTCTCTCTCTCTCTATAGATATAGATATATATATATATATATATATATATATATATATATATATATATATACAGAGAGAGAGAGTCAGGGTGGAAAATTAAACATCTACACTGGTTTAGATTAATTGTATGGATAAATAAATGGTTTATGCAATTATGTTGTTGTTGTTTGTCTTCGGCTTTTCCCAGTTAGGGGACACCACAGTGGAACTCCAGTCCGCTAATGATTGGCAGTCGATTTTTATGGTGTCGAGTTGCTAGCCCGACGCCCAACCTTCAGCGAAGACACACCCATTCACGCATGTCTTTCGGGAGCCACTCGACCATGGGGAGGACATGCAAACTCCATACAGAAGGCACTCCAGCCGAGAATCGAACAGGACAACCTCTTGCTGTGAGGTAACAACTCTATATGCGTGCTAAATGTATCTGATACATAGAACTGCAAACAGTGAAGAACTTCTGAGTTAAAAAGAAACATTGTATATATCTGATATAAGAATGTTTCTCCTACTTATACTGGCAACCTTAAGTGCCTGTTGGTATCAAAGTCTGGGTCTGTTTTGGAGGAGACATCTACATATAAAATATATTATTATCTCATCTTCCTGATTATAACTTTCCTTCAGTAGTGAAAATGATCCATTGCACATCCTGTGATTGGTTATGGACATTCAAAATCTGATCATAACTTTACACAAACATGGCATTAACTAGCTCAAAGCAAGTTTACCTATGAACCTAAGCATCCCTGTCTAAACTGGTTTGGTTACAAGGTTAATTCCTAGAACATTCTCCCATTTACCCTTGAAAGATTTCATAGGTAAACACAAATTAATTTTAAAGGACTTTTGGGGATTTTGCCTAAAAATTTGCCAGAGACACATTTAGAGGTGACATAGTATTAACCAAACAGCAGCTCATAGGAGCATAAAAAATAGTTAATAGCAAGTAATGAGTGTAAATTACCTTGAAAGCAGAACAGAGTGGCAGATGAGGTCAAAACCAATTACTTGTACAAGGGCTAAAGGCAAAAAAAGCAGAAACATGAAAACAGAGAAAAACTAATATCAACAGCACAAGACTGCAAATATATGAAAAGAAAGAAAAGAAAGACTATACAGGAAGGAAAAGGGGTCTATATCACATCGTCAAACTTGTATAAGTTCAAATGATGTAATATCGAACCCAAAAGTCTGAAACGCAAAAATAGTAAAGCCACGGCACATCAATTTTTTTCCTAGGGAAAAAAATAGGTCGGCCGTTTTCGGGGCTTTGCTTTTTCCTCTACTGTGGTGCGATCTCGGAGTTGGTATATTTAAGTAGGGGGTGTGGGGGGTGAAGCCCCCCACTTTAGTTTTAGTTTAAGGTTTATGTTTTTTTTTTTTTTTTGTTAGGGAACAGCAATTTTTTTCCCCTGGGAAAAAATTGCTGCTCTGTGTGTTCGTTATTGTGTGGTTACGGACTTTTGGGTTTGCTATTACATTGTTCGAACTTATACAAATTCGACGATGTGATATAGACACAGGAAAAGTACTACAGTAAAATGAGCATAAACAACATAATAAAGTGTGTGTATGAGATCAAACAAACCTAAGGGTGAAGATGTTATGTGGGTTCCTGGCACACACTGGCCTTGGTGAGTGAAGCAGACAACCTTAATCAAATTATAAATTAAACCAAAGCAGTTATATTACAACTTTATTCATCATGCAACTATACCAGTTCATGGTATATATGTCACAACCTGACGGCTCTGTATTCACCACAAGCTTCACTTGACTGCTTTTTTTTTTGTTTTTATCCATACACTTTGCTCCTAGACTATTTCATATTGCTTGTCTCAATACTGGTTGCTTCAGATGTATAGATAGGGTCAGAAAAATGTGTCATATAATGGCCAGGTCACATTAAACAAATTATACATCTTTCTGGTACTGATTTTTTTTCAGTTAGTGCTTCAGTTGTTGTGGCAACAGCTGATCCTGAAAATACCCTTTCCCAGACTTCCTGTTTTGCTACACTTAAACTTTTCTAGCATCTAGATGTCACAGTGGTACATTGCTAGCTCTGTCACCTCACAGCAAGAAGTTTGATTCTTGGCTGGAGTGGAGTATGCATGTCCTCCCTGCATTTGTGTAGGTTTACTCCAGTTTCCTCCCATGTTACAAAGACATGCATCTGGATTGCTTCTCCATGGGTTTCTGTTGGAAATTGGCTTTGTTCCAAGTTGGGCTTTTACATTTAACAAATGTTAAAACAAATAATCTATTGACCCTTTCTAAAATGGATCTTGAATAAGTCTTCAGGGCTGTGAGTATAAGGCCTGTTTAACTATCATTTTGTAGATAAAACATGTTAAGCTATTAATAATTTCTCACATTCCTGACAAACTGTCAGGTGTTATTTCACATAACACTGCAGTCAATACTGGTACACAGTTTCTTGTTAACTGATTGCTTTAGCAGGTAACCAGTAGCAAATGGATCTTCTGAACATTGAAATGCCTTAAGCTGTAAATGTGTGTCTCCATTTTAATTTGTCACTCAGCAATGGGCTCTAAGGTGTGAATTCCATGCATGCATAACCAACAGACAGAAATCAGTTAACTCACGAAGAATACAAAAGCAGCTGACACATTAGGATAAAAGCCGATTGCTTTTCAACATGCATGTAAAACAGCTAAATGATAAACATTAAAAATATATGTGTTGCAACATTTATGTATCTCTAAACAGAAAAATACATAGGTGTATAACCACAGAGACGTTCATTGCAGTAGTAAGTGAAGTCATTTTTTTTCTTTGTGATTGTGTTGGCATCCCATGACAGGTTTTTAGCTGTCATCACTCATCTTGAGTGGCTGTGGTGAGAAATACCACTCTACCAGGCACTGACTACAGTTATGCAAAATGTGCTGGTCATCCTCACATACCTTACATTCCCTTCCCATGAGAAAGAGAAAATATTTGGACTGGGAAAATAGCAAATAAGGCTTCAATCAATACACATAAAGTGTTACAGAATGTGATACAAAGTAAAAGAGAAAGGGAATGTAAAGGGAGACTAGAAACCCAGGACAGGCTCACATTGTAACAATCACTGTCCTAAAAATATACTGTTAAATGTAGATCTTTAATAAGAACATATTACATTTCTTCTTGAAAGAATCCCATGCAACAAGGAGTCAAAAAATTAAGACAGTGGATTACTTATACATCTGCACCTGTAAGACATCAGATACAATTTTATGAAAGGAGGACTGCAGAACCAGTTACCTGAATTCTGCTATGAATTTATTTTTACTAAAGGACCTGCTACAACCTTTTGGAAACAGGATACAGGATTCATGTTAGTGTCTAGATCGCTCCCATCAAAACTTGTTTTGTACCAGTAATGACAAAGGCAGAATTGTACCACAGATTTCAGATTAAGTGAACATGCATTCCTCATTGATACTGCATGGACAGCATATGAAAGTTGTGGTATGTTTTTTTCATCAAACCCATCAGAAAAGTATGTCTGAAGTATATTCTCCCATATTAGCTTAATGTCCAAGAAAACACATTTGTTCAAAACATTAGAATATAGTTGCATATCACTCTGCCTTTTAGAAGCACAACCTAAGAATCTCCAAGATTTCTCTTATTCAAAAACTGATGCAACATGACAGCTGCCAAGAAATGCCTTTTAATGCAGAAATTTAGTTCCCTGCAAAAATACACTGAAGATTTGTACAGCATAGTATGAGATATTAAGGAAGTCTAGTCTAGGATTCTTTACTAGAAGTTGTGTCTTTCAGCTTTTCCCGGTTAGGGGTCGCCACAGCAGAACTCCGGTCTGCTAATGATCGGCAGTAGATTTTTATGTGCCGAGTTGCCGGCCCTGACGCACAGCTTTCAACGAAGGTATGCCCATTCACGCATGTCTCTACACATAAGACGCTCTAGCTGAGAATCGAAAAGGGCAATGTCTTACTATATGGCGACAACGCTACCGCAGCACCACCACAGAGTCTAGAAGCCTATGGACAATTAAACAAAATGTACACTACACGAGGTCCAAACAAATCAAACAAGTTAATTCTGCAACATAAAAGAGGACTACCTTTTAACCAATTAAGATAAAGTAATGGAACTGACAATCAATAATACGTGTGCACATACCTACGTCTACATTAGTGCATTGCATCTGGACAATGTTAGTAATTTATGAAAAGGTACATTATCCTAGGGAACATGCTCTAAATAAATAAACACCTGAGACTACCTTCAGAAAGCGAATTAGGTCATTAAGTTACAGCAAAGTGTCTCTTCTTCACATTGTATGTGGTGCTGACTGACAACTGTCCATTAAACTCAAGCTCATGGACTGCTCAGTGAAGATCAATCCATCAGATAGCCATACAGAAGGAGAGGACGTGTACTATAAGAGATATCAGATTTAGTAACATGTCTCATGTTCAGGGTGTTAGAGAAGTTTACAATTCTACTTTAAAAGAAATGAGACTACTAGGACAATAAAAAGCAAAGCATAATGAACTATAAAGGATATTTTTAACAATGAGGAGGTGCTGGATGTTCCATTATACAAATGAGCAGATTTCTAGCTAAATATCTGTAGTCTGTTTTACACTACCATTGCTATAGTTGTTACTGAAATCAACCCAGACAGGAGTGTCTCTGCACTCACTGAACTTATTCGTTCATTTGCTTGCTTGCTTGTCTGCTTATTTATTTATTTATTTATTTATTTATTTATTTATTTATTTTACTAATTTTCTTACTTTATTTTGAGCAACTAAGGAATGTACAATTTCTGAACTGGCATAGTTTATAATGATACTTTCAAAAACAATTTTTTTACTTAAACAAGCCATATACCTGTTACCAGGGAGTACAGTAAACCCTCACAAAGACCTCTCAGTACATGTATTTCACTTTACAATGGCCCTTTCATTGGAAAACTAGATCCACAATACAATGACATTTTGTCCTGTGATATGAATATAGTGGCATTCTCAGTGGAACTGACAGAAACACAGATGGAATGACAATTAGCAAAGTGGATGGATTTGTCTTGTATGTCATCTTCAGTATATAATGGTGGCTGTGAATGAATTACCATCATAAAGTGAGATATCACTATAAATGAAAGACATTAAATGCAAAAGCAGAAAAAAGACATATGTGATGATATTTATAGTTTCAAAACTCTATGAAGGAAATAAGTGAGGAAGAAAGAGACAGGTAAATGAAAAGAGAATAATGTCAGATGTAATGGACATGGTGACTGGGTTGATAGGATTATAGTGGTCACAGAGATGGAAGGCAAATAACATTAAATAGTTCCCAGGACCCCATGGAAATCCAAAGTACATGTGAGGTACAAGGAGATGACTATTTTTGTGTGTCAGGAGATGAAGACAATGTGTTGGGAGAGTGTTTGACTATAGTGCAGAACTGACAAATTAGGAAAATGGACACGGAGTTCAAATGGTGGTTTGACATGGTAAACCACCCCTTACTCATAAAGACCCTTGAATCCCTCTCTCTAGACACCAAGGCTATCTGCTGGGTCAAGTCCTACCTAAACAACAGGCAACAAGCAGTTCTCTGGGAAAATAAACTATCTTCCCACCTGTCCATCTCCCTTGGGGTCCCTCAGGGCTCTATTCTAGGACCTCTTCTTTTCTCTTTGTTCATCAATGACCTCCATTCAGCAATCCGTCAAGCTACCTGCATACAATATGCAGACGATTCTACACTCATCTGCTCTGCCAACTACACATCTGAACTACATTCCCTAACCCAAAAAGTATTCAGCACAGTAGAGACTTGGTTCTTGAAACATTTTGCCTCCTTTTGAATGCCAAAAAGACCAAACTCTTACTCTTTACACCTTCCACTAAATCCTCCCCCATAAACTTTACAATTAAATCCAACAATGGCACCCTTATAGCCCCAACCACCAAACTGCTAGGTATCACAATTGATAACAACCTCACCTTCGATAACCATATTAACAACACCATTAAAACAGTAAATAGAAAGATGGGCTCCTTATATAGAATAAAACCCTTCTTAACCCCAGCATCCTGAACTACAATTGCCCACTCCCATTTAATCTCAACTCTTCTATATGCTTCACCCATATATACTAACCTGAAAAATGTAATCTTGTCAAACTAGCTAACCCCTATAATAATATAGCCAGATTTGCCACTGGAAACCCTTTTAGAACAAACCATTGTCAGAACCTACATCAACCAGACTGGTTAGAATTAAACAATATTTTGATACTATCCCAACTTACCATTGTTCATAAGATATTTTACCAACCAAACAACACCCCTATACTTTCCAACCTTATTACTCCCTATAGGAATATCAACTCCTTACGATCCTCTAGCAAACTTCTTGCTAGCACAAGCAAGTCTAACAACTTGGCAGGGGACTCCTTGTTCTCCAATACTGCAGGAAAAAAATGGAATCTTCTGCCACCAGATCTAACTTTACAACCCTCCCTGCAGCTCTTTAAACAAAGGCTCAAGAAACATCTTATAGGTTCATAGGTTCATACTAGGCTATCTGCCCTAGGGCATTTATAAGCCTAGCCAGAGTATGTTTGGCTTTCGCCACCCATTTTAAATTAATTTTGCTATGCCCTTTTTCGAGGTTAGTATACTATGCCTCTGTCTAACAGTGACACAGAAGTGATACCCGGGGTAAACCTATGATCTCCCATCCACTCATCAAGATTCCTCTTGAAGAGAGTCAATGAGGGACTCTGCCTAACCTGGACTGGGATTTTATTCCATAGTGAAGGGAGCCTCTGGGTTATGAATCTGTCCCTCCACCATGTCCTATTTATTTCAGTGCTGAGGTTCAAGTCTCGAGCGTGTAGCTCGATGGGATTTGGATTTTTGAGGTGCAGCATGTCCCTTAATTCGGGTTGGACATGGCCTTATACGTCAGGCACAGGTCACCTCTGAGCAGTCGGTATGCCACTGAGTAGAGCTGGAGTTTCTTTAACCGGGCAGCATATGGCATCTGTTTGAGCCCTTTGATCCTCTTGGTGAGGTACTTTTGGGGTCTTTCCAGTTGCTGCAGGTGTTTGGTAAGGTACATCCCAAAAGGGGCATTGTACTCGATTATGGGCCTGATGAGGGATGAGTAAAGAGGCACGATGACCTCCCCTAATCTAGATGTGAATCCCTTCATGATTAGGTGGGCTATATAAAATGTTTTTCTAACCACTTTGGCCACGTGGTTGTCAAATGAGAGATTGCTATCAACTTGGGTCCCCAGGTCCCTAATGACTTCTTCTGTACTTAATGGATTATCACCTATGTGGTAATTTGTGGGCACTTTGTTTTTGCCAAAGGGGATGACTATACACTTTTTGGCATTTAGCTTGAGGCCATGGCTCTGGCACCAGTTGTCTGTTTCTATGAGGCCCTTTTGGAGGATGCTTGTGTTGGCTGGAGAGTCGATTATGGCACCCAGTTTGCAGTCATCTGCGAACTTGGTCAGCCACAGTCCTTCCATGTTGGCCTGTACCTCCGAGAAATATATACCAAACAAGAGAGGTCCCAGGAGCCACTTGTAACTGGTTTGGAGTCTGACATGGCTCCAGCAATTCTAACCATGTGGGTTCTGTCCTTGAGCCAGTTTGCAACCCATCTAGTGACATAGGGGTTTATATTTAAGCTGGTGAGCTTATCTATAATGCCCGAGTGGGATATTGTATCGAAGGCTTTTGCGAGGTCCAGATAGGCTGTGTGGACCACCTTCCCTTTGTCAATGGCCTTGGTGACTGTTTCAAAGAAGTCAACCAGGTTTAAGAGGCAGGATCTGCCCTTAACAAAACCAAACTGGGTAGGATCCAATGTCTGTAGGTCCCCAATATCTTTATTTATGAGGTCCATAATGATCCTTTCCATAGCTTTGCAGACCAAGCTAGTCAGGCTTATGGGGCAATAGTTTCCAGGGTCCGTTGAGGCACCACCTTTGTGGAGAGGGACCACTGTTGCTGTACGCCACTCTTTGGGTACATATCCTGTAGTAAGGCTGAGACTGAACAGTAGTTTTATGTTTGGGTTTAGCTCTTCTTGGAGCTCATGTAGGACGCAGCCTGGGACACCGTCTGGTCCCATTGATGCTGTGTTTTTTGCTTTGGAGAGGGCGGCTCCCACCTGAGCATCTGAGATGTCAGGGGGGCAGCACTCTGCTGGGATAGATATTTGCCCTTTGGGGGGGGGGGGGGGGGGCGAGAAGTTTGCGCTGAACCTGTCAGCTAGGATGTTGGCAATGTCTGTGGGATCAGTGTATTTTTTGTCATTTTGGACTAATTCTGAGCATATCTGTGAATTCCCACCCAGGTTCCTAACATAACTAAAGAAAGCCTTGTGATTATCTTTAGTGTCCTGTGCAATTTTTGTCTTGAAGCTGGCCTTTGACGATTTTATGAGTGCCCTTAGTTTTTTGCTAATACTGATCAGAGATGCCTTCCCTTTTTGGGATTTTGCTCTATCATGTAGTAGCTTCCTCCTTCTATTGTATAGTTTGTTTATGGCTGGGGTCCACCAGACAGGTCGTCTGCCTTTGGAGGATTGGGTCTTGGTTTTATTTGGGATTGCATGATCCATGCATTCCTGAAGGTGTTCATAGAATGCATTTATAAAGGATTCTGCGGTCTGGGCCGTATTTTCCACAGGCCGGGGCTTTGAAGGATTCCACCTCGGTTTTGAGGAGTGTGAAATTTGCTTTAGAGAAGTTTTTCACTGTGGTTTTCTGGGCAGGGGTGGGGTCGGGATGTGAATATCCAGTGAGATCAGTTTATGGTCTGATCTTACCAGTGAGGGATACACTTCTGGTCTGGAGCATAGAGTCCCCATGTTGGTGATGATCAGGTCCAGTATGTTTTCCCCTCTTGTGGGAGTGGTACCAAGTTGTTCCATAGCATTTGAGTTTATGAATTCTAGGAACCTTTGGGCAAGGGTGTTGGAGCTAGAGTAATGCTCCCAATCTATGTTTGGGTAGTTGAAGTCACCCAATATAATGGTGTTCGGAGAGACCTTCATATTTTCCAGTGCTCTCAGGAAGGCCAAGTGGGGTTCCTGGGTTTGGGAGGGTGGTCTGTAGCAGGCTATAAACTGAAAGGCAGTTTTACCCACTGTTAGTTGCACATGGATAGTCTCTGATGCTTCGTGCTTTGCCACCAACCTGGAGGTGTGGGTATCTTTGATGAATATCGATACTCCCCCTCCTTTTGTGGTTCGGTCCAAGTTTTGGGGCCGAAAAGCATGGTATGAGGTATAACCTGGTAGTGCTGGGGTGCTCTCGGGAGTCCTGAACCAGGTTTCTGTTACTGCACAGATATCAATGTTCTCCATGCTAAGGAGAGTTTTGAGTGTGTGCATCTTGAGGTTTAGGCTTCTAGCGTTGAGTAGCATTAGTCTTATTTTTTTATCCTAGGTGATACCTATGGAGGTGGGTTTGTCTTTTGAGCCTTGCCTAAAAAAGGCACTATGGGGGTAGCAAGAGCCTGTGCCAATATCCAAAAGCCCAGGCGTGACAGGTGCAAGCCGTCCCTAGCAAAGCATCGTGGCTTGTCGTGCATATCATCCCACGCTGACAGGCATTGGATCCCCTTTGAATGACACCAATACTTAAGCCAGTTGTTGAAATTGATCATCTTGTCTTCATATTGTGGCATCATTTTTGGTGAGGGTAAGATGCTACTCAAGGTCAGGGTCATACCAGCCTGGGATACATGCTCAGAGAGCTCCTCTATGTCTCTTTTCATGTAGTCCAGGGAGGTACGTCTCAGGTCATTCACACCAGCATGGACAATGACTGAGTCATATTTGTACTTGCCTTGGAGTGACCTGAGTGCTTGTGTTATGTGGCGGATCCTAGCGCCAGACAGGCTGCTCACCGTGACCTTCTCCTTGTTCTGCCTGGTGAGCGGGACGTCAGTGTGCCTGACAATAGAGTCACCTATTACAAGTGTATCAGGTGTGTTGTTTAGCCTTAAGGGCTGTGACTGTTCGGCACACTGGCTTTGTGAGATATGTGGTGCATGTGTTTTGTTTTGGGGTAGTGGTTGCTTGGGTGTCTGCTTTGGAGGTCTCTGCTGCTTAGGCAGATCTTTATTTAGAGCCTCCGAGTATGTTTTTGTGTGATTATGTGTTTGGTTTGCTGTCGTGGTAGGTCTATGTGAGACTGGAATTGTAGTGAGTGTGGTTTCCTTCTCCCCCTGACTGGTTATGCCAGTACTGAGTTGAGAGAGCTTAGCCTCCAGTTTGGCTATATGGTTGCATCTCTCACATGTGTTGGAATTTGTTGGGAGGAGGAGAGGGTTGTCTGTGTACATGAGGCAGTTGTAACATTGCCTCAAGATTCCCATATTCACCAGCTGGACCGGAGAGGAGATTGACAACTCACTGGTTATGTCCCTGTTGCAACCCTGTCTAATCCTCTGCTCTCTCTACTGCTATCTCTGTACTGCCTCTTCATACCAATCATTACTACTTCACCCCTCCAGAAGTAGTATTTATCTCTAGTAAATTAAACTACTTATGTTATTAATGTAATTCTTCTGAATGTACTGTATCTTACCTCAGATATCCTTTCTGCACAGTGACTAGCTTATTCTGTATGACTATAGGACATTAATGTCAGTTTTTCCTCTCATTAATACTCATTACTAAGTATTTTTAACATCCTTTCTTTGTATAATTTGTACTTGATATATTTAAGTGTTATATTATCTCTGTGTTACTACTGGAGCTTTTCTTCCCGGGCCTCCACTAAAAATGGAAATATATCCAGATGGACTAGCCCGGTTAACAAATGTAAAATAAAAATAAATAAATAAATGATGCAATAGGAACTTTTATAAGTAGGAAATGAAGAGTTATAGTTGTGAGTGTGGAATGGAAGGTAAAGAAGGTGAAAGATATAACAACTGTGATGTAGAGGAGTGTTTCAAAGTTTGGTGGACTAGTAGGAGAAAGCTCTGTAGCTGGGAGTGACAGTATAGAGAGGACAGAAAGGACATAGAGGCAGGGGTGGCTCATGCTATAGGACTGCAGGATTGCAGCCCCCCCCCCCACACCTGTAGAATAAAAGAAATAAAAAAATGAAATACAAAATTTAAAAAAAAAATTGCGAGTCCCAGAACTCCATGCATGCATGCTTGGAGTTCCTGGTGCTCACAGAACTACAGACTGCTGTGTTAGGCAGTCCAGATAGGAGAGAAAGGCATTTCTGCCCTGCAGCCCCAGAAGTCTGTCTGGTGACAGCCACACAGAATGGAAGGACACTGGACTGCTTCGCCCGCAGGCTGGAGCCTGCAGCCTACTCTCGCGGAGCCAGGAAACCAGCAGATTTTTGCCTCATATTTGTTCTGTTCCTCATAAAATCTGTGGTCTCTGTATGTTTGCTTTAACTTGCAAAGTCAGTAGTGCAGTGGTGCACTGGTAGCATTGCTGCCTTACAGCTATAGGTTTTCTGGTTTGATTCTTGGCTGTGTGCCTTCTGTGTGGAGTCTGCATGTCCTCCCATCATACAAAGACATGTATCTGGGAGTGTTTGTCCCTACTCTGCTGAAAATTAGCTTTTGTTCCAAGTCAGACTTTCCTTGTTAACAAATGTTAAATAAAAATAACAGGCATTTGAATTTCAGACTTCATATTCTTCAGAAAGTACATGGTAACACAAAACCTTTTATTCCAGCAATTTTCTAAGTTTATAACATGGATATTTGAAAATTTTCCCTATTTTTGGGACTGTATTCTCTCATTTTTGGCTTCGTCCAGGTTTTTTGTGCTAAGGTTGAGAGCTATGGTGAGAACTGAATTCACTGAATATGTTTGGGGGCTGTATTCCCCCATTACTGGCTTTGTCCATGTGTTTTTTGCTATGAGGTTGAGAGTTATGGTGACAACTGAATTCACTAAATGGTAGCCATTTAAGTTTCAGTCTTCCTCTCCTTCACAAAACAGCTGATTTGGCATAGTGGTATGTTGCTCTGACTGTTTTGCACAGGGTCCCCTGGGTTCAAGATTTGACAGTGAAATGTATGGTGGTAACACAGCATTTTATTCTAGCAACTTTCCAGCATTATACAAGCAATGTTTAAAATGTGTCCCTGGTTTTTGGGCTTTTGTCCCCCCCCCCAATAAATTTTAGCTTTTTCCAGATTTCTTGTGCTGCAAAGTTCAGAGATACAGCTGAGTGTCGAATAGATTTTACAAGGAGCTGAGAGCAGCAGGGGGAACAAAAGTTTAGTGATGCATATGCTGAGTCTGCTTGCATTGTTAATAGCACAACAGGTAGTGTACTTGCTTTTGTTGCAGAAGGGTGTGGGTTCTGCTCCCACAGTAGGTAGATGCATTGCTGATACTGTACTACCTTGTAAAGGAGGTGGATGCTGCAGTCCTTTTTGGTGAAGCTACCTAGTAACTATGAACCTGTTATCAGTTTGCCATCCATTCCCTATTGAGATATTACTAGCTCATCATTTTTTAATGCAACATATGCAATTTATTCCTCAAGGGCAACAGGCACTTTATTTGTAGATGAAACAATGACATATAAAGTTGTTTGCTAGAAGCAACCTCTTCATTAGTTGCAGATTTCTTTAATGTGGAATTATTTAGATGGCTTTTACTTCTTCAGAGATTGTGCATATTTACTGATACTGGTGGACTGTAGAAGTTTGAATAGACTTTTATGATGGAAATGTTCTGAATTGGGAAGTTTTGTCATTACTGGTGCATGCATTTTGTTTCATTGTTTACCGGAAAATGTTCAAAACAATAAATTTAAAATGCCGTCTAACAACTGTACTGTATTGTACAAGGTCAGGAAGGTGTATCAAAGAGCTTGCGTATGCTTCATGTTCAAGGGGCCTATGATTTGAAAACAGCCCAAAGTTAACCTTTATCTGCCACTGGCAAAATGTATTTTCTTTGAATGTGGGTTTCAATGTTGTTTCAATGAATGTGAGTTTCAAGGGCAGAGAAGTTTTAATGCTAAGTCTATTTTCATTGTGAGATTGCATTGCTTTATTTAACAAATATCTATTAGGGTTTGTGCTGTAAAATGCAAAATAAAACTTTCAAATGAAATCCAAATCATTGCAGAGGTAAATCAGTATGAACATTACAGTGTTTATGGTAAATGGGGCGAAATAACTAAGGAATGGGACATTGGAATGGCTGCAGGGTGGAGGCTCCATTCGGCCATGAGTTTGTGAGGGGGGAAGGGCAACAAACTCAGACAGCCCCGGCTGAACTATACCTCTCAACTGTACAGATTTTTGCAGAATGAATAGATTCTTGCTTCTTATTTTTGGTTTGTTTCTCATAAAATATGTGGTTTTCTGGCAAATCATTTAGGAATGAAGTCACTAAATAATGACAGACATTGAGTTTCATACATCATAACCTTCAGAAAAATGCATGCTAAAGCAAGACCTGTCATTCTATCAACTGTCTTAAGTTTATACAAGAGCAATTTTTAGTACTGTTTGTATGTCTCCCCAGACTCTGGAATAGATTGCCCATACATGTCAAGCAGAGGGCCTCTTTGGCCCTCTTCAAAAGGAACCTTGACGATTGGATGGGAGAAAAGAAATTCACCCTGGGGATCATGTCAGTCGCCCTGCTAGACAGGGGTCCAGGGAAGTAAATAGTGTGGGAAGAAATAGCCAGGGAATTGTTATGGCTAGGCTTGTATAGACCCTAGGGCTGATAGCCTGGTACCAACCTATGAACCTATGAACCTATGTTCCCCCAATATAGTTGGCCTTTTCCAGATTTCCTGCATTAAGAAGTTGAGAGGTATGTGCAAATAAATAGTTTTATAGAATTAGGAATATCCAAACCTCTCAACCATCCCCAATTTTGGCTCAAAATGTTGCTCTCCCCCTAATAATCCCTCCGCAATATGGCAATTTTGGAAGAAAACATGGAGGGTTTACAATTATAAATAACTGTAATGATCAGACTTATAGTTTTCTTTTATTTCAGAAATGCATGTAGATGCTCTTATTTTGTCAGCAACTCAAGTTAACAGTCTTCTTCTGGCTTTTCCCAGTTAGGGGTCACCACAGTGGATCACCTATCTGCTCATGATTGGCGGTAGACTTTTGCGGTGTTGAGTTGCCAGTGTGGCACCCGACCTTCCATGGAAGGCACACATTCATGCCTAGGGCCAATTTAGAGTGTCCAATCCACCTACAGCATGTCTTTGGGGTGTGGTAGGAAACTGGAGCAACCAGAGGAAACCCATGCAACCACAGAGAGGACATGCAGACTCCACACAGCAGGCATCACAGCTGAGAATTGAACCAGAGAACCTCTTACTGTGAGGTGACAATGCTAACCGCTGCACCACCATGGCCGCCCAGTTGCTCAAGTTAGCAATACTAATATTAAAAAGGTGTCCCTTCTTTGACAGGTTCCCAGCTGTATTGTGTGGCAATTTTATATTTTTGCATCACATTTTTGGTCTGTTTTTCATAAAATTGTGGTTTTCTGGCAAATTAGTGGCAAATCATTAAAGACTGAAGTTAGAAAATAATGGCAGACATTTGAGTTTCAGATTTCATACCCTTCAGAAAATTCATACTAATGCAAGATAATTCTATTATCTTTCTAAGTTTATAAGAGCAATATTTAAAAATTGTGCTTATTTTTGGGCCTGTGTCCCACTTCTATGTATGGCTTTATCCAGATTTCTTGCTCTGAGGTTGAAAGGTATGAGTGTCAGAGCCATCATTGTCAGCCAGAGATATTTCATATTGTAACATACTTGTTGCACCCCAATCCCCATTGTAGTGAATCTGGATGTGTCTAAGCAAGGCAAGGAGCAGTTATGCAGTTAAGTGTGCAGAGTATTCCCCCATCCAAGGTAGACCACAAGTATGACCATGGCTTTTCATCTGTCCTTGATCTTGCAGAATGTTCTGGTTTTCTGTCATATTTTTATACTGTTGATTTATGCTTCTTATTATTCAGAAAATGCATGCTGTCGCAGTGCCCTGTTGCTCTGTGTTTAAGTAACAATGCTGTAATGACCATCAGGTAAGCTTGTCAGAGATTGTAAGATGCAAGTAAGTTTAATAAGCATATTGTTAAAGAACTGCCAACATTGACAGCCTTTTCATTGTTGCCATGCAGAGAATATTTACATAACTAGATAACGTATAAGCCTTAGGTATTGAAGTGCATATGACAGTATTTGTAATAAAGGACAGGATTACAGTATTTTCAGAAGCTCATTACATTTGTTGGAGACTTGCAGTCATCTTTGCAGACTTTACCCATAAACTAAACAGAATGCCAGTCTATCATGTGTGGGCCATAACTTGTGCAGTAATTCTTTAAGCAATTTATCTTGAGGTTGTTTCTTGTTTGTTGTTCATCTTTTACTTTGATCATGTCTTCCCCATGAAACAAGTAGATAGTTGTTGTCAGGCAGCAGATCTTTTTTGGATAAGAAACATTTTTACAAGTGGGAGTATCACAGAGATTGCTACTTTCAGCATGTTACTTGGTAATTTTATAAAGCTGAATATAAGTTATAATTAGAACTGCAGTGCAAGGTGAAGTGGCTTGAGTTGAGGGATGCTTGTTTTTTTATACTTGATTTTGACTGACATTCCAGTAATGTATGTAAAAAGTAATTTTTTTTTCATGCCTCACAACCTTTGCGTTTCCATCTAGATATTAAGCAAGTTGTCATGTAGCCAATGCACTGAAATATTTTTCTTCTACACTTCATTTTGTCTTGATTGGACTGTCATAATGACGGTTTGGCACCCAGGGCAGCATATTTAATTAAAGTTCCAGTTGTGGTTTTGAGCATAGCTCCACCCCCTTTCTAGTTAGCCACACCCCTTCACATTGGCCCCACCCCTTCAGCTGTCTCCTGCAGCCCCCCCCTTAATTTGAAGTCATCAGCCAGCACTGCATAGAGGGAAAGGGATCCAGTACTGTTACAGTGACTGTTTTGAATGTAGTCCCTGAAGGTGTTCTACCCTGTTTTTGGAGGTTAAATTTCTCCCATCACCATTTAAAGGAGTTATTTCTCAGACACTTAAGAGACTTAAATGACATGTTATAACCACAATTTGACAGTGCCTAGGGACAATATTATCTGTTTAAAAATGTTCTCTACGAATTTCAAGCAAGACGTAAATTTTCAAAGATAGTAAAGAACAATGAATATAAGGTAAAAATCTAGGAAGATTCTTTTATGATTTATACAGCTTAGATTGTGTGCTAATTATTAGTGAATTAACTTTGCACCTTTCAGGTTAACTGGCAAGCCACTGGATGGCAGAATTATGAAGATCATGCAATTGTAATTCTACCAAAAGTCAGATCCCATGTTAAGATCCACAAAATCAGCTCCCATGAGTGTTCCTTCCACCATCATGTGTATGATTTCATAGGTTCATAGGTTCATAGGTTGGTACTAGGCTATCAGCCCTAGGGCCTATACAAGCCTAGCCATAACAATTCCCTGGCTATTTCTTCCCACATTATTTACTTTCCTGGACCCCTGTCTAGCAGGGCGACTGACGTGATCCCTGGGGTGAATTTCCTTTCTCCCATCCAAACGTCAAGGTTCCTCTTGAAGAGGTCCAAAGAGGCACTCTGCTTGACATGTATGGGCAATCTATTCCAGAGTCTGGGGATTGGGATTTCTTTAAGTGTAGCATGTCCAACAGCTCTGGGTTTGACATGGCCTTGTATATTAAGCAGAGATCACCTCTGAGTAGACGATATGCGACAGAGTATAGCTGGAGTTTTTTAAGGCGGTCAGCGTAGGGCATCTGCTTTAGGCCTGTGATTCTTTTAGTGAGGTATTTCTGAAACCTTTCCAGTTGTTGCAGATGTCTTGAGAGGTACATACCAAATGAGGCGTTATATTCTATAATGGGTCTAATGAGGGATGAGTACAGTGGGACAATGACCTCCTTTTTTCTGGATGAAAAGCCCTTCGTGATGAGGTGTGCCACATAGAAGGATTTCCTGACTGTTGTGGCGATGTGGTTATCGAAGGTGAGACCACTGTCCACTTGTGTCCCTAAGTCTCTTATCACACTTTCTGTGTTTAGTGTACTGCCACCTATATGGTAATTCATGGATACATGTTTTTCCCAAAGGGATAACAATACATTTCTTGGCATTGAGCTTGAGCCCATGGCTCTGGCACCAAGCATCTGTTTCTGTAAGGCCCTTTTGTAGAGTATCCACATCATTTGGGGATTCAATAATAGCTCCCAGTTTGCAGTCATCTGCAAACTTTGTTAGCCAGAGTCCCTTAGTGTTGACCTGTACTTCAGAGAAGTAGATGCCAAACAAGAGTGGCCCCAGGACTGAACCCTGAGGTACTCCACTTGTCACTTGTCTGGAGCTGGATTTGGAGTCGGCTACTTTTACAGTGTGGGTTCTATTAGTAAGCCATTTAGCAACCCATTGGGTGACATAGGGATTAATACCCAACTTAGTAAGTTTATCTATGATTCCAGAGTGGGGGATGGTGTCAAAGGCCTTGGCAAGGTCTAGATAGGCTGTGTGGACCACCTTACCCTTGTCAATGGCTCTGGAGACTGATTCAAAGAAGTCAATCAGGTTCAGGAGACAAGATCGGCCCTTCACAAACCCAAACTGGGTGGGGTCCAGTGTTTGAAGGTTGCCAATGTCTTTGTTTATAAGTTCCATGATAATATGCTCCATGGCCTTGCAGATAAGGCTTGTCAGACTGATGGGATGGTAGTTTCCGGGATCCAAGGTGGATCCTCCCTTGTGGATTGGGATAACTGTAGCTCTGCGCCACTCAGTGGGCACGAAACCTGAGGTGAGGCTATGATTAAACATGACACTTAGGTGAGGTGCCAGTTCATATTGTAGTTCATGTAGTACACAGCCCGGGATGTCATCTGGTCCCATGGATGCTGTATTCTTGGCTTTAGAGAGTGCGTTTTGTACCTGTGTGGTCGTTATTACTGGAATTTGGCAATCTTCCGGTATTGAGATGGGCCATTTAGGGGGCGAGAGGGGGGTGAAGTTGGCACTGAATCAATCTGCCAGGATATTGGCAATATCCTTTGGATCAGTATATTTATTGCCATTCTGTTTTAGCTCAGAGCAGATCTGAGCATTGCCATTTAGATTATTGACATAGTTATAGAATGCTTTGTGGTTGTCTTTGGAATCTTTGGCAATTTTATTTTCATAACTAGCTTTGGAGGATTTTATGAGGCATCTCAGTTTCTTACTGAGGCTAGTAAGGAGTTTTTGCATCCTGGGATTTTCCTCTTTTCTGCAAAAGTTTCTTCCTTTTGTTGTAAAGTTTGTTTATGGCAGGGGACCACCATATTGGCTTCCTTTTTTTGGATGAGAGCATTTTGGTTCTATTTGGGATGGCATGATTCATGCATGAGTGGATGTGCTCGTACAGTGCCTTAGTGTAGGATTCAGCAGTTGAGCTTTCAGTTCCCGTCTGCATGGGTGTCATGAAGTTTGTCACTTCTGACTTGAGTAGCATGAAGTTGGCTTTGGAGAAGTTTTTTATGGTGGTTTCTTTACTGGGGGGTGGGGGTGGGGTGGGATGTGGATGTTAAGGGTGATTAGCTTATGGTCAGACCTGACTAACAAGGGGGTGACCATAGGTATGGAGCATTGATTTGCCATGTTGGTAATGACCAGGTCTAGGATATTGGAGCCCCTGGTGGAACTATGGATTAGTTGATCCAGGGCGTTGGAATTTATGAATTCCAAGAACCGTTGCGCAAAGGTGTTGCGACATGAGTAGTTTTCCCAGGTAATGGCAGGGTAGTTAAAATCACCCAGTATTAGGGTGTTTGGTTCTATCTTAATATTTTCCAGTATGTTTAAAAAGGTGTAGTGAGAATCTTGGGGTATGGTGGGGGATCTGTAGCAAGCTACAATTTGGATTGCAGTCTTACCTAGTGTTAGTTGCACTTGGAGAATTTCAGACACATTGTGTTGGCCAACTAGCCTGGTGGTGTGAATATCCTTGGTGAATATTGACACTCCTCCACCTTTAGTGTTTCGGTCCTGGTTTGGTGGCCGAAAAGTGTGGTAAGAGTTGTAGCCTGGTATTGCAGGGGTGCTCTCTGGAGCCTTGAACCAGGTCTCAGTTACTGCACAGATATCGATGTTCTCCATTTTTAGGAGTGCCTCGAGAGAGTGCATTTTGAGGTTTAGACTTCTAGCATTGAGTAGCATTACCTTCAGATTTTGCATGCTTGTACCTGTTACGGTGGTGGTTTTGTCCTTTGAAGTTTGCCTAAAAAAGGCACTATAGGGGTGGCAAGAGCCTTAGCCAGTAACCTGAATCCCAGGGGCGACAGGTCCAGACCATCTCTGGCAAAGCATCGTGGTCTGTCAGTCATGTCATCCCAGGCAGACAGATACTGGATCCCCTTTGAATGACACCATAAGCTTAGCCAATTGTTGAAGTCAGTCATTTTATCCTTATATTGTGGTATCATTCTAGGCGAAATAGTGAAATAAAGTAGTTATGTTATGACATTGTAAGCAGTAGTAGTGTCCGTGTTGCAAAAGTAGAACCCTTGCCTTTGGTACAAAAAGCCATGGGTTCTATTCCCATAGTAGGTAGATTTATTGCTGACACTGCAGTGTAGTAAAATGAGGGTGTTGCATTCTTCCTTGTACTGTCCTTCAAATAAGACATTAAAATGAAGCCTCAGCTGCTTGAGTTAGTAGCAGCTCAGGTGGATATGAAAGATTGTTTGGCATCTGTTGATCTGTTGAAATGAATATGAGAAATCCCCTGATGCTACGGACAGATTTCCCCTAGTAGCATAAATACCACCTCAGGTTTCCCCTGAAAAGAGGCTACTAGCCAGGAGGGACTAACCTGGTCAACAAAGAATAAATAATGTGCCTTTTCTATAACCATGTTGAGATACATGCATATCAAGGAGATAGGGTTGAGTACTTGGGATAAAACTACCTTTTTAAGAGTTTGAAACAGAGTAGTTAGAAAAGAGATTGGGTGAAGATTAGACAAAGTGACAGCTGAAAAGGCTAGGAAAGAAAATCTGACATGAGTAAATATGAAAGTGCTGCAGGTCCTGATGAATGAAGATTGAAGTTCATGTGTCTCAAGTTAATCAAAGAAAGAAAGAAATTGATTTGAGCAATTTACTAGCTGTGGAGAGGTCAATTGTATAGAAACAGAAGGAGTGAGCTGCTGTGAGACGTTGGTTAAAATTGGGATAGTTGATGGCTGGTTGTGAGGTGTGCGGTATTTGTTTATGTCCTTAATTTGCTTTACAGCAAACCTAGATGGTTGAGCCTGTTTATTCAATTAGGTGATTTACGAAATATTTTCTAATTTACCCTGAGATTTTGAGATATGAATTATATTAGTTTAGAGGATGCAGGGACAATGTCCTCTGCATAACAGGGGTAGAAGCTTGCCCATGTGCAAGGAATGTTTTATAACACTTGATTAATAAAGTCATCCAAGTCTTTCTTGCAAGCAATTCAAGGAGCTAGACCATATTGCCAGGAAGATGACAGGTGTCATCTGCAGTTCTTTGGCCAGTGCAGGTTGTGCCTTTCAACTTAAATAGAGATGGGATTGACACCTCTGGAGCATCCATTAAGTAGGCTGAGATTCCATTAGAAATGCCTGAGATTTTTTATGACCTGTTTATCTTAGCTTAAGAAATATTGCTTTACTTTGTTGCAATTACTCAGGAGTGTACGTTGGATGTTGGGTTGGCTGAGTATATGTTGCAAGATACTAAGAACCCAATCTAGTGCTGAACAGTTATTTGTTTTCTTGGCTCGGCCTGATGAGATATAACAGACTCTAATACAGGCAGTGTTTTAAGGAAAAGCGTCTTAGTATTTATTTAACATTAGCATAGGTATCACAAGTTTTCCATTAGGATCATATTGTGGTTTGTGATATGTTTGAGGAGCTTGACTGGAGCAATGTTGTGTTGTGACCACCCATAAGGCTATAATTACATTATTATGTTCTATTGCTAATTAATGTGGTTAGGTAGCCACAGGATGGAATTGCAATATTTTTGAAACAGGAAAAAGGACAGTACCCCAACTTGCTTTCCCGGACTACAAGTTTGGAAAGACAATATAGTTTTCATCAAGGGATAAATGGAAGGTGTCCTCCAAGTTTGAACAATGATTGTCTCATAGTTACCTTTATTAAACAGGCTCAATGTACTGATAAGCACTAATAGAAGACTTTTGTAGTCTCTTGGTGATTTATTGATGATAATATAGGTAGTGGCAGGGTGGGTGAAAAAGCCATGTGGGGTCTGAGTCCAAAGAGTGTGAGGTGAATAAAGAAATGGAGTAGCAGACACTGATAAGAAAGCTATGGTGAAATGTTTGACAATAGTGGATTAAGGAAGAGTTATGGTCATACATGAGTAGGAAGGTAGTAGGAGGTGAAAGGCATGGTTTCCAAGTGTCACACATTACAAGTTGTTCACTCATTTTGGATCTCAAAAACCTTCTGTAGTGCAGGACAACAATAATTCTCTACACTGTCAAATGGAATTTCGAACATAAAATTATAACAGATATCAATGGTTCATGATTTATAAACATGTAAGGCATTTTTGTACTTGAGTTCATTGTGTTTTGTACCGCCAGTTCTAAGTTTGTGCATGTGTCACACATTTGGGCCAACTGTCCAACACTGTCATATTCTAGTGAGGAAAGGTTAAGTTATATAGCAAGAAAAGGGGTGTAAAGAATATGTTTGAGAGTTTTGTGAGCTCTAACAGGAGAATATGTGCAGTGAAGATGTTGAGAATCAGAAGAAGCATAATACAGGAATGGAAGATGATGTGTAGTTTATTAGACAAGATGCAGGAAATGGTAGATGGGTTGGGGCAGAGGTAGGGGAAGGAAGTAAGCAAGACAAAGCAGGATGATAGAAAGGGTTTAGGAGATTATGTAAAAGTAGGTAGCTTTATGTTCAGGGATTACAGGGTCTATGTGTGTGGACACAATGGTTTTGGCATAACCCTGCCTTTGAAGGGCTATAAGCAGCCTAGGAGTGTCTACAATACCTCACCCAGCAGAAAATCCACAGTAAAAGTTGTAGCAGCAAAATAGCACCATGGTGAATCCATCTGTCTGTGTTGCATTATGTAAAATTATGCTGTAATTCTAAAGGTTCCATAAAATATAGTTATGTTCAATAAACAAACTACAGACTAAGAACTGATAGAGTTCTTTTAATGACATTACATGTCAGACGGGTGCAAAAATAGATGTAAAGAAAAACATCTGTTTATAAAAGGCAAAATAAAGGAGGAATCAGATATCATATAATGGTAAGAAAGATGTATCATGAGAATTAATAGTTGAGGGATAAGAGAAGCAGATATGTGAACTGAAGAAAAACATATCAACAGTGTTATATAGGTTCATAGGTTCATAGGCATATAGTAGGCTAATGACCACTAGGGATTTATAAGTCTAGCCATGCAACCCAAATTTTTCCCACAAATTATATGATTATATTATAAGGATATATAATGCTATATTGCTTTTATGAAAATAACTAAGATGCAACATGCAAAATATTAATAGTATTGGTTTAGTTTTTACCTAACCTAGCTTGAGTGATGTTTGAGGGAGGAGTTAAAATATTAATAAAAATATAGCATACCTCAAAAATATTAATAAAAATATAGCATACCTCAATGCTATGAGATAAAAAGTATGTTTCACATAAAAATTATAATCAGATCCATAGTATCAAAGGCACACACCAAGTCTGAATATCACCACCTGAATGGTATTTAGGAAGTACTGCAAGTCAAAAATAGTGCTGGTTTTATTGTATTCTATCACTCTGAAATAAAGGGGGTAGATATGCTTAATATGACCCAGGAAATTTGCTTGTAGCAGAAATTCTTTTTTTTTTTTTTTTTGCTGGAGAAGACCTGGTAACAGATAAAATAAAATTAAATCAAAATAAATAGAACTATGTCAAAGTAGATAAAGAAGTCCGCAGATCAACAGCTATCTAAAGAGCACGCTTCCATAATATTGTCTGTTCCAAAGTTTGATGAGGTCTTTATAAAGAAGACATGACTTAATTTATTGCTTATTTCTGCTCTAAATACTAATAGGTCATGTTATCAGAACTAGAACAAAAATAAACCAGAAAGAGATTTCAAGATGGTGACAGCAGTGTAAGCAGCTAAAACAGAGCTCTGTACAGTGAACAGTTTAAATTAACAAAAGCCTGCCAAGCAATACAAACTGTTAATAGAAATTGGTACCTGAAGTGTCTATGACATCCAGGAAGGAAAAGGTGAAGTAAAAGTGGAGAGCAACTGTGAAAGCTCAGAAGGAGACTAAAATTAGTGTGGTGGAGAAGAACTGGGAAAAGTAGGTGGTAATAGAAGCTGAAGGAACAACATCTTCAGTCACTCTAGAGAGAAAGACTGGCCAAATGCACTCTGAGATTTTCAAGAAGTGAGTTCATGCTGGAATATATAGAGACAAATTATAGAAGGCTGCAATAAACAGATACTTTGACTAGAGATTCTTTGAAAAAGAGTTGGTATGCAAACTGATGAAAAGGAGATGAAAGAAAAATATGGAACAGCAGTTAAAATATGAGTAAATGGCACATAAACTCTCTGAACTCAAGGATAGGTGACACAGAGACAATTGGAGTTTTACAACAGTAATGAAACAAACTAAAGGAAGGACTGTAAAGTATTTCTGGGAAAATGCCTCAGCAGATGGACTGGACTTTGTAATTACAATCTGAGACTGAGTAGGCAGACAAAACAAAATAGATTAAACTACTGACATACTAAATAAAAAGGATATTTTTTATTTTGTGTATGAAAGGAATGATCTTAAAGGTTGGAGACAAAGGATTTGCTTGGATAATGACTTTTCATTGCAAACACATGCTTACAGAAATGCTTTGCTTCCTTTCATTCTTAAGTCTGTGTAGAGAAACAGAACTTCATCTAAGTTATCATATCCTGCATTACTTCAAGTAATCTAAACACTTACATGAAAAATCTACACAGACCCTTGACAGGTGCAAGATGAACTGGCAAAGAGGAAATGGCAGCTGGAGGCAGGAAAAGGTGGTGAAGGCCCAAGCAACAAGTGAACAGGTGCAGAAAAGCAAACTATTGACACTTCAAAGGAGATATTTCCTTCAAAGTTCTTGATTGGTTTCCAAAAGAAAATGATGGATAAAACAAAGGAGATGAAACAGCTTTCAAAGAAAGTGGAATACTCCTCCCAAAAATTACACTGGGAGCATTGAATAAGGGCATTACTTAAAAAGGCTAAATGTTTATATGGAAAAGGATGTGCTATAATCACATGAGTTGCATTATGAACAATACCTTAAAAAAAACATTCTTAGTAAGTACTTGACAGAAAATAGCTATTTGATTACTATAAATGTAATAATATAAGTAATAAATATCAAAATGTTATTTAAAAAATGAAAGTTTATATCTAACTGAACAGGAAGAGCTATACTGCATGCCCTTTGAAAAACTACCTGTTCTCAAATTGTAAGCTGAGTTTATGTTGCGTTTAATAAAGGAACTATGACAGCATGGAAGAAAATGGGAGAGAAGTAAATAATTGATGAATGAAAAAAAAAATAATGTATTATATGATGTAAAAGCATTGAGTTTAGTAGTTACCACTGTGAAAATAACTTGTTGTGTCTTTTTGGCTTTTCCCAGTTAGGGGTCGCCACAGAGGAACTCCGGTCCACTAAATGACTTAATTTTGTTGTTGTCATATAGTGAATGTTAAAAGTTTCTACTTCAATAAAAATGAAAATAATATGTTATGAGATACAAACAGTAGACAAGTGTGTATGTTAGTTCTAGTAATGCATACATTAGTTTCAGAAATGCATGCAAAATATTGAGACAAGCATATCTATTGAAAGTAGGCCGGATAGCAATACTTAAGAAAAAATAATGCACTGGAAACACCGACTGAGTGAAGCTGGTAAATGCAAAATATGCAAACTGGGATCTGTTATAGCATGTTTGGTGTAATTATAAATATTATACTTCTCATAAGAACTCATTACACCCTCACCCTCCTGAGAGATATACAGTATCTCCACTTCCTGCCTGACATCTTGTTCATATAATTCCTTGAGGGTGAGTATAGTGAGAGTCTGTCCCAAGACCTGGACCTACAGTTTGTTTGGAGTGACTCACTAGTTATTCTGATCTGTGGAGGTTTGCAAAATCCCTTTTATAGCTATTTAAAAAGAAGGATATTGAAAAACAACATAACTCATTGATCAAGTCCTAATTTGCAAAATGACAAGATAAAAATATTCCATTGGCATTAGATGGGTACATTTAAATCTATAGTCAGAGGAATTCTTATCAACAAATCAACTAACTGAAAAAGTACAAAAGGGAAAATTTTAATCCTTAAAAAATCACATTTCTCAACTCAATAGTTTGAAATTGCTTTCAACCATATAAACTTAAATATTTAAAAACTACACAGCAAGAACTTAAATTACTTCAAACTTCAAACTAGACATCTTTTAAATTCAAAACGTGTCAAACATATTGAGTGGAGATTTGTCCTCTCAATTATTTTAGTCAGTCTACTTAAGTTAAATCATGATTTAATGAAGATCATGTCAACTACAAACAACTGCAACTTACACAGCTGTTTGATATTGTCTCAGATTTTTCTTCTTAATAAAAGTCTTTTTCTAATAACATGCTCATCAGCGCACATGATATATTACATTTTCTTACTGGTTTTAATTCCAATATGTTGAGTAATCCCCTTAACATGAATATATCACTTGAAGAAATTCATATTATATATTGTGTCATTAACTGGACAAAGTTACATGACCAGAAGGTTTTAATGCTTCTTTTCACAAGAATTTTAAACATCAGATATCTGCAATCCACTTAAAATAATATAATTATATATAAACAAATAGTTTTAGTGAAAATATTTAATTCAATCAAAAATATTTTCAAACCTAATTCAGATTATCTTCTTATTAAAAGTTACTGTCCAATTTTAATACTAATGTATATATTAAAATATGCTCTAATATCTTGGATAAAATATTCTCATTCATTGCTGACTAGATCTAATCAAAGTCCCAACATGTTTTCATTGATTCAAGAAAGATCCAGGATTATAACATAATGCTAAAGATGATTTTATTTTGCTGTACATGTAACCAATACATTGGTTGAGAATGTCTTCTTTCTCTTTGTGGTCATAAAACAAATGTGTCCTCCCAGACAGCTGTATTTAAGCTGTCAAAACTTTTCCATCGCTTGGCTTCCCTCTGTCTTTTTATGAATGGTAAGTAATCAACTCTGATCAAGATTTTAGCAGATATTAGGCAATGTTTCCCTCAGTCACCTTCCCTCTTTATATTATCCTTAGGTCCATTTTTTCAAAAGTCTTTCAGAGTTCTCAGCTAATGTAAATAAACTGCAATATATTCATTAGTATCATTTATTTTTCAGACAACATTCTTTTACATTTTCAGAATCTGATAAAATTTCTGATATGGACTGTTAGAGATTGCAGTAGAATATCTAATGATAAATTGACAACTGACAAATTAATGTTGTTTCCTACTAAGGAAGCCAGCAATATAAATAATTCAGTCCAGGAATCTAGTAAGAGCATTCCACTCCTTGAAGTCAAAATACCTAAAGGCAAACTACAAACCTGACAATCATACTTTTATTCCTTTCATTTTAGTTTAACATTGGACAGAATTAAAGCTGATGCAGAAAACTGAAATAAACTCCAATTTAGTTTGATTGCTAGATCACCTGGTATTAATGTGACACCTGTGCACTAGCATAGCAATCAAGGAGCTTCAATCCTCACCACTAACACCAGTGAGGGGCATCCACATAGGGGAGGATAACAAATACCACACAGTAAAGTACAATTTCCCTTAAGGGCACACAGAGATCACAGTCAGTCTGGGCTGGTTTCTCCCTTTCTCTCCAGATCCTCAATAAGACTCACTAATGGCACAGCTATAGGGTCCAGTTCTCAGCCTAGTGGGCAAGCTAAATCTTCCAGCACTCTCTCTGTCCTACCAGTGCTTCATGTCCCTGCCCAAGTAGCTGACACACACACACACACACACACACACACACACACACACACACCCTTTGTGATATGAGTTATATACAAACACACAGACACTCTTGGGGAAGGCTGGCACAGATTCTCCAACTGTGCGCCTTTCTGCCCATGTAAAAGGTAGTACCAGCTGCCACCACCCACTAATATCAGCTACTAAAAAGGCCCTTAAAGGGTGTCCAATTATTACTGTGCAATATTATTATCCAAATGGTGAGTGCAACTGAACAGTCAAGGTTTATTTGGAGTGACTTCAACAGTATCACTGTATACATGCAATGTACTCTAGAGCTTAAATTATCTCTACACAAAACAGCCACAGTTGAAAGGTTTAAAAATATTTAATAATAAATAAAAACAGAAGACAATACTTCTTACTACACAGTGTTAGTCAAAGAGTTCAGAGATCACAGAGAAATACTTAAAATAACACAGTAGAAAAGTTATGACATCAGTACAGAAAAAAACTAATCTAATCTTCCTATTTCCTAGCTATATCTAAGAGAAAACACAGTTCTAAAAATAAACTTACATATAGTTCAAGACTGTGCTGGTGATGTTGGATGTTCTGAAGACAAATGCTCAATGCCCTCATTTTTTGTGTCCATAAATTGATAACATAGTACCACTGATTCATTTCAGATTACATCATTTCTTTCTAGTTCCCAGGCTAACAGAAACTCAGAGGTTAATAGCCCTTTTGATCTTGCAGCTAGTCAGGAAGCCACAGCAATAAAAGAAATTATACATATAAATTCTAGTCATCAACTCTGGCCTCAAAACAATAGGCAGAATGCCTCCCTCTAGACATCTTGGATCTGAGTTTTATATCAAAGAAATTCACAATGCTTGACTTATCAGCTTTCTTACACCAGAGTGCACTGTTGTTACATTTTTTTCAGTTCAACATCCATTACAGTCTTTTCACATTTAAGAGAACAAGCCTATGGCTTACATTAATATTTACAAATGACAGAATTATCTACAAAATTCTATCTAGCTAGGCTGGTAGCCTTCACCTATCTTCACACATCTTCCCCCCTGGAAAATTCGAGCTAGTTTTTCAAGTTACCCTTGAGAAACATTACTCGAGAGGGTTGGGTATATCTGAATATACCTTACCCCATTCCCTGTCTTGAGAGCCCATCTGCATTGGCATTGCTAATCCCACTGTGGTGCTGCACTGACATATCATATGCTTGCAACCCTGTGCTCCATCTTAGCAACTTGGCATTTTGCTGGCTGGCTCTGTTTAACCATGTTAGGGGACTGTGATCTGTCACTACAGTGAATTTTCTTCCATACAGATAAGACTGAAGTTTCTGCAGTCCCACACTATGGCTAGGCATTCCTTTTCTACAGCTGCATGCATTCCTCCCTGGGTTGGAACCTATGACTGAGACAAACCACTGGGTGCTTTTGTCCCTCTGAAGAAATCTAGCTAAGTACAGCCCCCACCCCATGATATGAAGCATCTAGCTGCACAATAAATTATTTGCTGTAATCTGGACTAGCTAACACATGGGGTCCTCCCAAAGCTTCTTTAAGCTTCTGGAATGCCTGGTCACATACTGGGGTCCACACTACCTTATCTGGCCTATTTTTCCTTGTCAGGTCTGTGAGTGGAGCAACGATGGTACTATAACTGGGGACAAACTTTCTGTAGTACCCTGCAGTCCCTAAGAATGCCCTCACCTGCTTTTTGTTAAAGGTGCAGGCCATGTCTGAATGGCTTCCACTTTGGTAGGTTCTGGCCTGATCTTACCACTTCCCACTCTATGTCTCAGGTAGGAGACCTCTACAATACCCACCTGACATTTGCTGGGCTGAATGGTTAACCCTGCCCTCTGTAGTCTGACCAGCAACTCCCTGACATGCTGAAGGTGCTCTTGCCAGGAATGGTTGTAGATAGCAATATCATCTAGGTAAGCAAGGGCAAACTATCCTGCTCCTACTAGGATATGACCTACCAGCCTCTAGAAAGTCACTGGGGCATTGTTCATCCCAAAGGGCATCTTTGTGAATGCATACAAGCCAGATGGAGTCAAAAAGTCTGACCTCTATCTAGCACTGGGAGTCAAGGGCACCTATCAGTAACCCTTGGTAATATCGATGGTTGTAAGATACTTAGTCCCACCCAGTTGCTCTAGGGCCTCATCTGACACAGGCATGGGGTAAGCATCTGACTCTGTGTGACTATTTAATTTTTTGTAGCCCACACAGAACCTGGTGCTGCCATACTTCTTTGGCACCAGCACCACTGGGGAGGCCCAGGGACTGTTGGATTCTTGAATTACCCCTAGTTCCAACATTTCCTGTATCTCCTCCCTCAGAGTCTGTTTGACTCTCTCAGGCACCCTATAAGGGACTTGCCTAATAGGCCTTTGGGGTCCTGTATCCACATGGTGCTGCATCAGGTGGGTGCACCCTGGTTTCCAAGTGAACATGTCCCTAGACTCCTGTAACACTGCTCGGATTTCTTAAAACTGGGTGGAGATAGCTGCTGGGACACTGCAAACCCTTCCACTGAGGTGTCAGTCCAAGCCTCACTCTCACTGAGGAGATCAGTCACCAGATCTCCACCAGACTCCTCCTGCAAGCTACTGCAAATACTCACACAAGGGTCTCCCTATCATGGTAAAGTTTCATCATGTTAACATGATACAGTTTGTCCCCCTGCCTTCTGCCTAGCAGTTCCACCATGTAGTTAACATGACTTACCTTTCTTACCACCTTGTAGGGTCCCTCCCAAGCTGATTGAAGCTTGTTGTGTCTGATAGGAATTAGAAGCATTACCTGCTGCCCTACAGCATACTCTCTAGCTCGAGCATTCCTGTCATATCACACCTTTTTTGTTATTGGGCTTCTGCCAGGTTCTCTTGGGCCAAGCCCATGAGTTCCCTGAGCTTTGTCCTGAGGTTTAGGACATATGTCACAACAGACTCCTTGTGAGATTCATACTCACCTTCCCACTTATCTTGAATTAAATCTAGAGGTCCCCTCACCCTATGCCCATACAGCAACTCAAAGGGTGAAAAACCTGTGGATTCCTGGGGAACATCTCTGTAAGCAAATAACAGATGGGGCAAATACTTGTCCCACTCCCTTTTAAACTGGTCTGCAAATGCCTGTAGCATGGACTTATAGGTTCATAGGTTCATAGGTTGGTACTAGGCTATCGGCCCTAGGGCCTATACAAACCTAGCCATAACAATTCCCTAGATATTTCTTCCCACAATATTTACTTCTCTGGACCCCTGTCTAGCAGGGTAACTGAAATGATCCCTGGGGTGAATTTCCTATCTCCCATCAAATCATCAAGTTTCCTTTTGAAGAGGGCCACTGAGGCACTCTGCTTTACATGTATGGGCAATCTATTCCAGAGTATGGAGAGTCTCTGAGTCAGGAACCTATCCCTCCAGCATGTTTTGTTCATTGTGATGACAAGGTTTAGATCCCTGGAGCGTGTGGCTCTGAGGGATTGGGATTTCTTTAAGTGGAGCATGTCCAACAGCTCAGGGTTTGACATGGCCTTAGATGTTAAGCAGAGATCACCTCTGAATAGACGATATGCCACAGAGTATAGCTGAAGTTTTTTTAGATGGTCAGCATATGGCATCTGCTTTAGGCCTGTGATTCTTTTAGTAAGGTATTTCTGTGGCCTTTCCAGCTGTTGCAGATGTCTTGTGAGGTACATACCAAATGGGGCATTATACTCTATAATGGGTCTAATGAGGGATGAGTACAGTGGGACAATGACCTCCTTTTTTCTGGATGAAAAGCCCTTAGTGATGAGGTGTGCCACATAGAAGGATTTCCTGACTGTTGTGGCGATGTGGTTATCGAAAGTGAGACCACTGTCCACCTGTGTCCCTAAGTCTCTCATCACACGTTCAATGTTTAGTGTCCTGCCAACTATGTGGTAATTCATGGGTACATGTTTTTTTCCAAAGGGGATAACGATACATTTCTTGGCATTAAGCTTGAGCCCATGGCTCTGGCACCAGGCATCTGTTTCTGTAAGGCCCTGTTGTAGAATATCCACATCATTTGGGGATTCAATAATGGCTCCCAGTTTGCAGTCATCTGCGAACTTTATTAGCCAGAGTCCCTTAGTGTTGGCCTGTACTTTAGAGATGCAGATGCCAAACAAGAGTGGTCCCAGGACTGAATCCTGAGGTACTCCACTTGTCACTTCTCTGGAGCTGGATTTGGAGTCGGCTACTTTTACAGTATGGGTTCTGTCAGTAAGCCAGTTGGCATCCCATCGAGTGACGTAGGGATTTATGCCCAGCTTAGTAAGTTTATCTATGATTACAGAGTGGGGGATGGTGTCAAAGGTCTTGGCGAGGTACAGATAGGCTGTGTGGACCACCTTACCCTCGTCCGCAGCTCTGGAGACTGATTAGAAGAAGTCAATCGGATTCAGGAGACAAGATCGGCCCTTCACAAACCCAAACTGGGTGGGGTCCAATGTTTGAAGGTTGCCAATGTCTTTTTTTATAAGTACCATGATAATGCGTTCCATGCCCTTGCAGATCAGGCTTGTCAGACTGATGGGACAGTAGTTCCCAGGATCCAAGGTGAATCCCCCCTTGTGGAGTAGGATAACTGTAGCTGTGCACCACTCAGTGGGCATGAAGCCTGAGGTGAGGCTATGATTAAACATGGCACTTAGGTGAGGTGCCAGTTCATTTTGTAGTTCACGTAGTACACAGCCTGGGATGTCATCTGGTCCCATGGATGCTGTATTCTTAGCTTTGGAGAGTGTGGTTTCTACCTGTGTGGCCGTGATTACCGGAATTTGGTAATCTTTTGGTATTGAGATGGGCCCTTTAGGGGGTGAGAGGGGGTGAAGTTGGCACTAAATCGATCTGCCAGGATATTGGCAATATCCTTGGGATCAGTATGCTTAATGCCATTCTGCTGTAGCTCAGAGCAGATCTGAGCATTGCCATTTAGATTCTTGACATAACTATAGAATGCCTTGTGGTTGTCTTTGAAATCTTTGGCAATTCTATTTTTGTAACTAGCTTTTGAGGATTTTATGAGGGATCTCAGCTTCTTACTGAGGCTGGTGAGGGAGTTTTTTGCATCCTGGGATTTTCCTCTTTTCTGCAACAGTTTCTTCCTTCTGTTGTATAGTTTGTTTATAGCAGGGGACCACCAGATTGGCTTCCTGTTTTTGGAGAAGAGCATCTTGGTTCTATTTGGGATGGCACGATTCATGCACGAGTGGATGTGCTCTTACAGTGCCTTAGTGCAGGATTCTGCAGTCGAACTTTCATATCCCGTCTGTATGGGTGTCATGAAGTTTGTCACTTCTGACTTCAGTAGCATGAAGTTGGCTTTGGAGAAGTTTTTTAAGGAGGTTTCCTTACTGGGGGGTGAGGGTGGGATGTGGATGTCAAGGGTGATTTGCTTATGGTCAGACCTGACCAATGAGGGGGTGACCACTGGTGTAGAGCATCTATCTCCCATGTTGGTAATGACCAGGTCTAGGATATTGGAGCCCCTGAGTGTAGAGTTTAACCTCTCAAGAAGACCATTAGTCTGGGGATGATAGGGGGTGGACTTTAGGTACTTCACCCCACAGTACTTCCACAGCCAAACCAGCAGGTCTGACATGAAATTGGCACCTCTGTCAGTCAGTATTTGTTTTGGGAAACCTACTCTAATGAAGATCTCTAACAAAGCATTTGCCACCTTTTTGGCCTCAATGGAGGACAGAGCCACTGCCTCATGGTATCTTGTAGCATATTCTACTACCACTAGGATATACTTTTCTCCTGTGGAACTTGGCGTACTCAGAGGCCCACAATATCCATAGCTACCCTCTAAAATTGCTCCTCAATCACAGGCAAAGGGATTAAAGGTGCTCTCCCCTTGTCTCATGCCTTGCCTACCTTTTGGGACTGCTCACAGGTCCTGCAGTACCCTGTTACATCTCTGGAAATTCCAGGCCAATAGAAATTTTGCATAATATGTCTCTTTGTACATTTTATGCCCACATGATCTGTAAAGGGAATATCATGGGCTGTGGCTAGAAATTAACTTAAAAAAAAACACAATATTGCTGTCACCATGAAACAAACAGCATGCTAGACTGCTGTAAAATATTTATCTTGTTTATTCTCCATACATCATTAATAATGTATGGAGAATAAACAAGATAAATATTTTCCAGCAGTCTAGCGTGGTGTTCATTTCATGGTGACAGCAATCTTGTGTTTTTTTGAGTTATAGCAGTGTGGTTCCAGTGCTATGGCTAGAAGTGCCAGACAGTAGGCTGTAGGCACTACCAACTGCTGTACCCTCTCAACTTCTAGCCCTCCCTCAGGGGTCCACTCTCTGTACAGTAACCCTTCGTCCCAGTATACAGATTCCCCACCTTCCCGTGAGAATCAGGTGCCTCACTAGCTACCTGCCTCAGGCCTTGCAATGTAGGATCTGAGAGCTGAGCCTGTCTCAGCTCTCTCTTTGTAACCCTTCCCAGCTCCCCTTCCACAGGAAGTCTGGCATCCTCTGACAGTGGTGCTTCAGTGTCAGCCTGGGTACTACTACTCACCTTTACCTTTGCAGTCACTCTGTCCAAGGGAACATCAGCACCCACAAGCAGCTGTGGCTCACCTTCAGTCTCACTGCTGCAGAGTAGCTCCCTCCATGAAGGAACCACTTTACCAGTCCAGGCTGCAAGTATGTAGTCTTTCTGGGTTTCCCCCAGGCTACCAGACCTGCATGCTTGTCTTAAAGCCTGACTGCATGTAACTGCATAAACACATGGTTCTGCCTCATCCAAATCCTTCCCTATAAGGACATATGCAGGATGTTAGTTTGGTACCCTTGTTGTCTCAAGACAACCTACTATTGGCATTTTGTCTTTCTCACTTACTGGCTCTCTCACCGTTTGTTCCCCACCTTGCCTCTGTGGACATCTGTATGCCACATGGCTCCACTGGTTGCATTCAAAACATTTAACCATATGTCCTGGATGTGTACCTGGACTAGTGGCTTCGCCTGCTACTGGCAGATTCTGTTGGGGCAGTCTGTACTGCCCATCATGGGTTCCTTTAGACCCATGAGCAATATTGGGGGTCCCTTTCCTGTGCAAGGATGCCCTGCGTGTTAGGTATAGGTCTCCCTTCTTCCCCAACTCATCTGAAGTAGCATTTTGTCTATCAGCTAACCAGAACCTCATGTCCTCAGGCAAAGTGCTAAGGGCCTGTTCCCTCATCAAAAGGTCTGCCAGCCCTTCAAAAGTGGTGACTTGACATCCACTCATCCACCTATGAAAATAAGTGCTCAGTTCAGCAACATATTCATGCACACTTTCATCTGCCTTGTGTCTATGCTCACAAAACTTTTTCCTATACGTTTCAGGTGTTAACTTAAAAAATTCTAACAAGCAGTTGTTAAATGGTAGTATAATCAAAACATTCACAATCATCAAGTTTAAACAACACAGTTAAGCTTTACCATGGAATAAGGGGGTCAGGAACCATACCCAGAGCCTTTAGTTAACAGCTTACCATTTACATACCCTCTCAGACATATGAATGAAACTATCACAATTATCCCCCTCTGTAAACTATGGAAGAAATTTACTGACCTTTTGTGCTTCTGGGGTCTGGAAACTCCCTTCCCCATTACCTCCATGACTTTGGCAAACAGTCAGCATCTCCTTTTCATGTTGCCTCTGCCGGCCCTTTTCCTTATCTTCCAAGCGTAGCAGTTTCTCATTCTCCTCAGCCTGCAAATGTTACAGTTTTTCATTGGCCTCACTCTCTCAGTCTCTCTGCTCCTTCTATTTCGACACACTTGGCCTCCAACTCAAGTTTCTTTAGCTCCAGATGGATTTTTAAGTCCTCTGTAGATAGGTTGAGCTGTCCATTCGCTGAGTGTGGTACATTTCCACTGCCAGTCTGATCGTCCTCCTGGTTGCTGTTTTCTAATGCAGCTGTGACCAAGGCTGCAATCAGGTCTGCCTTAGTCAGCTTTCCATGCACCAGTCCCCTAGCCTGGCACATCTCAACCAGCTGGTTCCTTGTCAGCTTTCCATACTCCTCTGCTGTCATGCTGCCTGCTCTCCCTGACTAACTAAGCTAACAAAAGAAATAAAACAATTGTGATCTGAACTCTGAGTATTCACTGCATGGCTGATTTAGAGAATAAAAACACCTTCAGTGATCACTGTACACAAGTTACAGGAATTCACTCTACCCACACCACTACAAGCCAATTAGTATTTGCCAACCAATTAATATGTGGTGTGGATATCCCACGACTGCCACCAATTAATATGTGACACCTGAGCATTGGCCCAGCAATCAAGGATCCTCAATCCTCACCACTAATGCCAGTGAAGGGCATCCACATAGGGGAAGATTAGAAATACCCACACAGTAAAGTACAATTTCCCTTAACAGCACACAGAGATCACAGTCAGTCTGGGGATGTTTTCTCCTTTTCTCTCCAGACTCCCAATAAGACTCCCTATTGGTACAGCTATAGGGTTCAGATCTCAGTGTAGTGGGCAAGTTAAAACCTCCAGCACCCTCTCTGTCCTACCAGTACTTCATGTCCCTGCCCAAGTAGCTGACACACACGCACTTTGAGATATGAGTTATATACAAACACACAGACATTCCTGGGGAATGCTGGCACAGATTCTCCAGCTGTGCCCCCTTTCTGCCCTGTCTAAAAGGTAGTACCAGCTGCTATCACCCACTAAGATCAGCTACTAAAAAGGCCCTTAGCAAAGGGTGTCCAATTATTACTGTGCAATATTATTATCCAAATAGTAAGTGCAACTGAACAGTCAAGGCTTATTTGGAGTGACTTGGACAGTATCACTATATACATGCAATGTACTCTACAACTTAAATTATCTCTACACAAAACAGCCACAGTTGAAAGGTTTACAAATATTTAATAATAAACAATAAAAATGCAAGGCAATAGTTCTTACTACACAGTGCTAGTTAAGAGTTCAGTAATCACAGAGAAATACTTAAAATAATACAGTAGAAAAGTTCTGACATCAATACAGAAAAAAAAATAATCTAATCTTCCTATTTCCTAGCTATATCTAAGAAAAAAGCACAGTTCTAAAATAAACTTACATATAGAGCAAGACAGTGCTGGTGATGTTGGATGTTCTGAAGATGAACGCTCAATGCCCTCATTCTTTCTGTCCTTAAATTGATAACACAGCACCACTGATTCATATCAGATTACATAATTTCTTTCTGGTTCCAAGGCTTACAGAATCTCAGAGGTTAATAGCCATTTGATTTTGCAGCTGGTCAGGAAGCCAGAACATTAACTCTGATTTCAAAACAATAGGCAGAATGCCTCCCTCTAGACATCTCGGCTCTGAGTTTTAGATCAAAGAATTTCACAATGCTTGACTTATCAGCTTTCTTACAGCAGAGTGCACTGTTGTTACATTTTTTTTCAGTTCAACATCCAATACAGTCACATTTAAGAGAAGAAGCCTGTGGCTTACATTAATATTCACAAATGACAGAATTATCTACAAAATTCTATCTAGCTAGGCTGCCAGCCTTCACCTATCTTCACAATTAAAATTGTCACAATTTGATGGCCATTTGCCTCTGTAACAGTACAATATCATGCATATTGCTTGATCTCTTCTAATCATCAATTAAAGCTATCTTGAAAATTCTCTGGAATAACAGCAAACACCAGATTAGTTTAAATAATCTCTTAGGTGCAAAACAAAAAGTTGGTTTAAAACTGTTGAACTTTCTTCTTTTCTGTATAATCCCCCAAAACATTCTGCAGTGATAAAGCAGCAGTTTATTAAAGTTAGGAATCACTTATAGTAAGTAATTTAATTCCAGGATCCCTCCGGAGCTCTAACCTAAATCTGCTACAAATCCACAAACTTAAAACTAAGAAAGGGTCTCTATAGCTATAATCCTTCCAGGGCATGGAACAAACTCCCACTAGTGATCAGGTCACTCAAGCAACTTAATCAAGCTAGCCACTAAAGAATACCTGTTAAGCTAATGGACCTGCCTCTGTACCCCCCAAACAGCTTATCAACCCTAACTGCACACCTCTATCTGCTCCCAACCTATGTAACTTTCTCTAACGCTCTAGACCTTGTCTCACATTAACTTCTCTATCCTAAGCACATCACATAATACTTATCTGCATAATGTAAGATTTTACACCTGATGACAAAACTATTGTTAGTCCTTCTGAATGATGTAGGATTCTAAATCTGGCAGACATAATGATTAGTTTACTGTAGTAAATCCTTGTTTTTTATGTACATGTTGCTTTGAATATTTTCTGTAAATCAGTTTTTGATTGTTTACTTATTTCTATAAATTATAATCTGTAGAACATGTGGTGCTTTTCTCCCCAGGCCTCTGCTAAAAAGGGCTACTTAACTCAGTTGGCCAAACCTGGTCAACAAATGTAAAATAAATAAATAATAAATAATAGTCAATAACAAAAGGAATCGCTTAAATAAGAAGGATACAAATCACATGATCAAATGGAATAAGCAATCAAAAATGTAAATTTTGTTTTAATATTTTAGATTGTCTATTACCATAAGCATAATAATTGCATTTGTTAGAAAAACATGGTCATTGAGGCTTTTTAACATGTGTTAAAAGAGAATATATTTTCCCTTCACTCATCTTTACTAAGTAAATCCACAAATTATTTTCCTAGAGAATCCTATAATTTATTCATATCTCTGTTCTTGCAGTTCTTTGATAAATGTCTCATATATCATCTTGCTGGCATTTCCATCTCCTGATTACACTTCCAAAAGACAAGACCTTGCCATCTACTTCTTACATCCTTTCCCCATCTATCCACATCCCACGCTTTATAGAATTTCCCAGCTGGTTATAATTCTACCAATACTCCCGCTAAAGACCATTAGTTTTACTTCATTAAATCTTAAAATCCCCCTTCCATATTTTGATTTTTCTTACCATTAAAATAATCGTGCTCTCTCACGCTTGTTTCTACATTCAACAGGAAAACCCACCCTCTTGTACAGTTTAGTAGGAAAAAATACTCGGTGCCACCACAGCTGTAAAAATGTTAAAAACAAACTTTAATCTTCAGTAAAAACAACAAAAACAGGAGCACAGTAAAATTCCCTGATAAGCGCTTTTCGGCTTACTAGCCTTCATCAGATCATATGTCTTAGCTGTGCTCACCCTGAATTTAAAGACAGAATAAACCGATCAATGTTCCAGACACATAGTCATAACCAATGAAAACTCATTAGCTTGCATACAGCATATCTCCTGTGTCTTGCTGTGAACCAATCATTATTGTATCTCAAGGTATAAAATGTCTGGTATCCTAGTGGCAGAACTATCCAATAGCAGCAAAGTTAATGATTTGCATACAGCTACGTTTTCTTTATTTTAATTGCTCTCCTACAGTTTAAGTCAATCCTTAGGTTTCTTTTCTCCCTACAATATGGTTATAGTATTGTATAAGTACCAGAAATCTGCTTCTACTTTTTAAAATATTTATTTCCTTGTATTGGAATCAATGGAAGAGAAAGCCCACCTCGTCTTTTTAAGCTTAACATCTCAAATATTTTGCAGAGGAATTTGTCTCCTCCTGCATGACATATCATAGACACAGTTAAATCGGGTCTATATTAAATCAGCGAATGTGCTTAAAATAGTGAACACTGATTTATCGACCCTTTAAAAGCAAAAGCTTAAAACCCAGAAGACACAGAACAGCAATTTTTTTCTGAGGGACTTTGCCATTTCCTCCACTGTGGTGCAATCTCAGAGTTGATATATTTAAGTAGGGGGGTGTGAGGGCACAGCCACTCACATCGGGGAGTGTGGGGGTGAAGCCCCCCACTTTATTTAGTGTTTTGAAGGATTTTTTTGTTTTGTTTTGTGGAACAGTGATTTTTTTTCCCCTGGGAAAAAAATCACTGTTCCATGTCTTCAGGATTTCAAGCTTTCACTTTTAAAGGGTCGATAAATCAGTGTTTGCTATTTTAAGCGTTTGCTGAATTAATATAGACCCGTTAAATCTGTAGCAGGTACTGCTGTCAATCTTAGATGGGTAATTAACCCTGTTAATATCAGGAACACAGCAGCTGACGTAAAAAAGACAGAAATTTATGGAACTGTTTCCACTGTTTTTATTGCAGAGAGGAAAACTTAACACTTCCCTTTCATAGCAAAACAAAGCAATTAGATCAGTCAGGGATTTAAAGGCAGTGACACAATATTGAAATGCTAAGCTTTAAATGTTGGTTATTTATAATAGTTTATATGTTAAGATAAATGAAGTATCAAAGATTTCTATGACATTTAGAGAAAAGTCAGAAAATATTTTTTTCTTGTAAAGTATCAACACATTTACCATTTTCAAGCCATCCCCCCAAACACAGGACAGAACTCCAGAGAGAGAGACAAGTGGCAACCCTATTAACTAGGTGCAATGATAATGTGCATAAAAAGGTCTTTTTGCTTTTTTGTGATGTCCTTCCAGAGGAGATGCATATCTGGTACACACAGATCCATGGTAAGAGATTCCCATCGACTTTGAGTGAGTCCTTACATTGTTAGAATGCACAAGCATTTTGTAGTCCACAAAGGAAATGTGACCATTGATGGCAACCATAATATACAGCTGAATTTACTTTAACATAGGTTTAACGTGTTCTTGCATTAAAAACATTAAGTAAAGGAAATCAGAAGTACTTAATTGTGTTTAAATGTGCATCAGTCTACTTCTACATTTCGAAGTTTCAGAACATTGACTTTCTTATGATCGAGACCATAAGATCAAAGTTTTGAAACTTCAACATTTAAAAAAAAAAATAGAAGCAAAAAAATATTTTTTTTACATAGCCCTACGACCCCTGTTAATTAAATATACCAATTTTGAGATAACACTGCAGCAAGGAAGTTGGCAAATATACTGTTCTGTGCTGTACGGCAGTCTCAATTTAAACACTCTGAAGTTTCAAAACTTTGATGTTATGGTCTCAACCATAAGAAAGTTGATGTTCTGAAACTTCAGAATTTAGAAGTAGATGACCTGTGCATACATACACACACACACACACACACACACACACACACACACACACACACACACACACACACACACACACACACACAGTCATACATGCAGTCACACACACACACACACACACACACACATACACACTCATACTTGCATTTAAACACAATGCTGCAACCCACGTATAGTATTCTACATGCTACATATATTTTTATACACACACATACACAAACACACACGCACACTCTTATGTTTTTGTACACGTGTACAATTCACTGACACCCATTTCACTGAGACCAAATCCCCTAAAGTTCATTTCACTGAAAATTCATTTCACCTAAAACTCATTTCACTGACAAGTAGTACTCTAAGGCAAGTCAAAGGCATATGTCCATTTCCCCACTGTAGTGCGAACCTGGTGCTAGTATATATAGTTGGGAGGGTGTGGGGAGCACAGACCCCCACATTGGGGGTGTGGGGGATTGGCCCCCAATTAATTGGTTTTCTGTTGTCTGATTTTGTTTTACACTATTTTGTAAAACCCAACTAGGTGGGGGGCTATGCACCCCACACCAACCATTGTGGAGGGCTGTGCCCCCCACACCCACCCTGACTATATATACACTAACACCAGGATTGCATTACAGTGGGGAAAAGGATATATACCTTTGACTTGCCTTAGAGTACTACTTGTCAGTGAATATCTATCTATATATATATATATATATATATATATATATATATATAGACACACACACATACACACACACACACACACACATGCACACACACACACTCACACACACACACACATTGAATGTGTGTGTGTGTGTGTGTGTGTGTGTGTGTGTGTGTGTGTGTGTGTGTGTGCAATATGGGTGCATACAATGTGTTATTTACAATAAACTTAACAGAGTATGGTTAAGCATTATTAACACCTACATTCTAGTAAAAGTTGCTTAATGCTTTACTTATTCACTGTCACACATTGGCTATGTGATGCACATGCAATCTTTGTCAATGTCTTTATGTCAGCATTTTTTCTCTTCTTATTGCTAAGCGCATTTATTAATTGTTATTATATTTGCCAATGTAGCCAAAGTTGCGGCTGAAAAAGGTACTGAGACCAGTTCACTTTCCTGGTTACCAAAGTATAAGTAAATATGAAATAAAAGAGGGTTAAACATGACAGAAATAGTTAAGGAACTAGTAAAGTACATTTTAATTCTGTAACATTCATGAGAGAGAAAAACCTCCCACTGAAGGCAATGGAAAGTAGCAGACAGACTTAGTTTGGAGTCCTACTACTTATTATGATACAGCAAGGATCATTTACAGAAGTAAGAGTTTTCAGACCTCAGCATGAGCGTGTGGGCGAAGGTCTGTCTGTTCTTTTAGAACTTCAAAAGAATCCCTTTACAAAAGCCTGCTATTTACCTACTTTTTTGCTGGAAGTAGCTAACAGCTATTTATACCATAAAACAATCTCTGACAGACACATAAATGAGGCTCAGTCAGGGAAATACAGAATTAGTCCTGTTACAGTAGTTGTGTTTAGATGACAGTGATTCACAGTCCTGCCATTCTATCTTAATAGCACGAGAAAACAACACCACTTCCTTATGTAAGAGGACTCAAAATGTATTCTGGGAAGAAGGAATGAAAGTATGAAAACAAGATCACATTATGAAGGCAGGCACCATCATCTGTCATTTTGAGGGAAACACATTAGAATTGCAAAAGAAGTACTTGGAGTGATTTTTGGGGCCCTAAAATAAAACATGTTTTTAAGTTCTAAGGTGGAGATTTCCTTTAAGTATAACCAGTAAATTTCCTCAAAGTTTGTTGTATCAAGAACCTTTCCAATCCTTTTTTTTGTTTGTTTTATTTTCATTTCTGCAGCCACCCAATCCTTGAGAATTCCTAAATACAAAACTTTCATGCAATTGTTTTTATCCACAGCCTACATGATTATCATTGAGTCACTGATTGTAATCAACTCTGAGACAGGGATGTCAAGAAATTCACCTCAAGAACAGAGAGAAATGAAGCTTGATAGGTGAATCTTCATATCTGTTTGAAATATGATTAGAAAGACTCCATCATAATCCTTTGTAGTGGATGGAGCTTTACTTTCTCTGTGTGTTATCAGTAGTAGAAAAAAGTATAGCAGCTATAATATACTTTGAGGTATCACACAGATCATGGGTAAATGCAAAGCTTCCCTGTGAGGAACTAATGGTTGTAAAAGCTGTTAGTCATTTTGCTGTGCAGCACATTTTGTTTAAAGGCCTGACAGAGTAACAGCTTTTAAAGCTGTGTTAGCTGCTGCTACTGCTCTGTGGTAGCAATGGTCAGCACTGGCAAATGTTATGTTCTAGCTTGTGACTAGACATTAATTACACTAAAAGGTGCCTAGCAAATGCTTGTTAGGTACTTTTCTGATGTTAGAAAAGCACTTAAGAAGCCTGGCTTTTCTCCAGTTTGGGAGCATAATAACTCAACTCCTGCATGCACTACATGGGTTTTGTGTTATTTCCATCTTCATTTTGTTAATAACCTTGGGAATACTAATTATAATTTTCCACAGGAGTAACATACAGCCATCTGCAAAGGCCCAAAACATGTCCTCCATCCCTTTCTCCCTATGTCTGACATGTATTACTTCCTTTAGGTTTTCTGCCAGCTTTTCTATATCCATAAGTAACATTGATCTTAACAGAGGATGACCCATTACCCTTTTAATAATAAGCTGTTTGAAAATACATCCACTGATCACAGTCTTACCCCTTGAATTAATATGCCTCCTATGCTTAGTTCCACCTTAAAATCCTTCAATACCTCTTCTTGCAAAAAAAAAAAAAATCTCCCTATACTGAATGCTCTCTGACTATCATAAACTGCCTCAAATATCCAGTAATCATTCCTGTTCATAGCATTTTACATAAGCAAGTGATTTCTTGAAGTTTTGTTTTTAAAATTAGCCCAGTCCTTCATAACCAGTTTCCCTATACTCTTCTCTAGTCTTATCGCAAGGATCGTGACACACATCTTCTACTTCCATATATGGATTTAGAGGGGTGCTAGGAATACTATAGCTCCCCCATCAATGCTTATTTTAAGAAGTAATTAGCCAAAAAATTTCCTTAGTCTATGATCCAGTGTACCTCTAAGCCCAGCTTTAAACTATTATGTTATAACCAGCATCCTTCTAGATATATCTTTTTAAGAAATGTGCATTCCTCTTTGTCTGGGTTCATACTTCATGTCTGTTATAGCTGACCAAAAAAAGATATAACAAGAGAGGATTCAATGAATCCTCTTTGTCAAATAATTTATGAACTCATAGCAGTCTTTGCAGTACAGAACCTTTGTTCCCCTCATGAGATGGAGGTGTTGGCATCTCTCTACACATTTGTATCTAAATATAACTTAACCCAAGGTCATAGCCACTTATATTATGTTATCTCTATTTGGTAGAATGTTTCTAAGTGTGTAAAGGTACAGCAGAATAAGTTTAGACAATCTTGCTTATCAGAATTCCCAAAGGCAAGTTAATATGCTCTTGTAGTAGTTTTCCATGCATAGCATACGTCCATCTCTTACACCTGACAATTTGCTACAGTCTGATACTTCCCTTGCTTCCTAGCCTATTTCTGTCTGAAGGAGATTTTGAAATTTTCACCTAATCTATCTTTTTTCAAACTATTATAAGGATTTCTTCTATGACTGAAAAAATGTCAAAGACTGGTGGCCTTTCTTTCATATTATCTAGAAAGTAATTTCCAAGTCTGAAGTTTTTTTTTTGAAGTCTGTATGTCCTTCATGGATCCTGATGGTTTTCACCTATAGATCTACTTTTCTACCACATTCCAAAGATATGCCATAGGTAAATTGCAAATGCTTCATATGCGACACACTTATGCGAGCATGTGCTCATGTATGTGTGTGTGTGTGTGTGTGTGTGTGTGTGTGTGTGTGTGTGTGTGTGTGTGTGTGTGTGTGTGTGTGTGTGTGTGTGTGTGTGTGTGTTTGCATGTGTGTGTGTTTGCATGTGTGTGTGTGTGTGTTTCTGTGTGTGCATGTGTATGTGTACACATGCAGTGTGTGTGTGTGTGTGTGTGTGTGTGTGTGTGTGTGTGTGTGTGTGTGTGTGTGTGTGTGTGAGCACGTGCATGCATGCGAGCGATGTGTGTGTGTGTGTGTGTGTGTGTGTGTGTGTGTGTGTGTGTGTGTGTGTGTTTGTGTTTATGTGTGTGTGTGCCAGTGTTTTCTTTGGTTCATAGGTTCATAGGTTGGTACTAGGCTATCGGCCCTAGGGCCTATACAAGCCTAGCCATAACAATTCCCTAAATATTTCTTCCCACAATATTTACTTTCCTGGACCCCTGTCTAGCAGGGCGACTGGTGTGATCCCTGGGGTGAATTTCCTATCTCCCATCCAATCGTCAAGGTTCCTTTTGAAGAGGGCCAAGGAGGCGCTCTGCTTGACATGTATGGGCAGTCTATTCCAGAGTATGGGGAGTCTCTGGGTCAGAAACCTATCCCTCCAGCATATTTTGTGCATTGTGATGACAAGGTTTAGATCCCTGGAGTGTGTGGCTCTGAGGGATTGGGATTTCTTTAAGTGGAGCATGTCCAACAGCTTAGGGTTTGACATGGCCTTGTATGTTAAGCAGAGATCGCCTCTGAGTAGACGATATGCCACAGAGTATAGTTCAGACTTTTTTCTGCCTTTTACCCACTGAGGCTCCACTCCACCAAAAATCTGAACTGGATAAAGCAGGTATCAGGAAAAAGAACAAGTGGCTGAAAATATTTGAGCTGAAAATGCAGTGTAAGTACTTAGCTGAATGTAACATGAATATTTTGAATGTGTATACATTTTCATTGTTCTAAGGTACTTGTCTTTCATTACTTAATAAGAAAGTAAACTATACATTTGGACTTCCTAATAATAGACAGCAGGTATTTTTTTTTTTGTCAGCTAATGATTTATGCCATATAATTCAAAGACAAGGCAAGTATTCGGCTCCTGTTGTAACAGGTTTTTTATTCTCTTTGATCACATACATTCATCATATAATCATCTCAGCACCATATAATTTGTCAACATGAAAAAATAAGCTGAAGTGTTTACTAAAAAGTTGTTACTCATGCCATACAGACACTCTTCTCTGCTATGCCAACATTGATTAACAGGTGGTCATGTATGTCAGAAAACTGCAGCAGCTTTTAGTGAGACTCCTTGAATTTCTAGTACACTTTCTAGTAGCTGCCCTTCCTCCGAGACTTGGAGTTATTACAGTGTATTCATTATTGTCTTACTACCCAAAACCTTATTTTTAAAAGATCAAATGCCCATTTTTTCTCCAGGATTATTGTGATTACATAACAACATTGCAGTCCCACCATACATCTCTGTATAGAAGCATTTATCCCATGAACCCTATGCATTTAGAGATGCGATCTTTTCTTGTGTTCTACTCTTACCGTGGTTTCTCTTGTCACTCATTTCTTTGTCACGTTCTAACCATTCACTCCTCATCCACAACAGTCAACAAGCTAAGCACATAACAGGTGTTACATTATTAATTTTATACATTTGTCAGCTGAGAATCCCAGTAAGTGTGTCTCCTTTCAGAGAAACTAAAGATCATTCCCTGTGTTTCAGAGAGAATGTCACTACCAGCACTAATTGGCCAATTAGTGTAAATGTCATTACCTCCAATTCAGAGACAATGAAAAGTTGTACAGACAAAGTCCTCATTAGCAGTTAATTACCATGTCTCTGATATGAACAGCACACTATCAGATCTGATTGCATTAGTGCTGTCCCTACTAGCAGAGGCATCTCCTAACAGGCATACACAACACACATGCAGACACCCATGCACGCACACCAGCACTCTCAGACACACACACACACACACACACACACACACACACACACACACACACACACACACACACACACACACACACACGCACACACACATGCACACACGCACATGGCTCCCCATACTTAAATAGCTCAGTAGAATAGTTCTTTGAATTTCTTGTTAGTCCACCGCCAGTGTCATTTCCAGGAGACAGTGCATGGTCAAACAGCATAAGCTGCTCCTCCAGCTGCTGCAGGTTCTAGTACCACTCATTTTATAAGGGCTGTAGCTTGAGTATGAGTGGTCAAGCATTTACAAGCGTCCTCTTTCTTTTTCTAATAGGTGCCAGGCCAGAGGTAAATTTATGATTCCCAATTCCACTGATCCAAGTTGCACATAAATAAGTGCAGGGAAGAAGTCTGCTACACGTGAATAGGAAGCCTGTTTGAGAGAAGTGGTGGTCTCTGAGAAATATAGCTGTCCCTCCAACATGTCTTATTTATGTTGCAGTCAATGTTTAGGTCCCTAGATCAGGTGTTTCTGATAGTATTAGTCCTGCGGATGTCCAAGTCCATAAGGGCTGGATCAGACGATGTTTTGAATGGCAGGTATATATCACCCTTCAGCAGTTTGTATGAGACCAAAGACAAGGGTAAGGCTTTGAGGTGTTCCATGTAGGACATGTGTCGACATCACATATTCTTTTTGTGAGAAACCTCTATGGATGAGTCAGTTGTTGCAAATGCCTGGTCGGGTATATACCAAAGGATGCTTTGTACTCAATGATTTGTCCAATGAGGGCCAAGCACAATGGAATAATGACATCTTTGGACCTAGATGCCATAAGTTGCTCATCATGGAATGATTTCCTTATTACAGCAGACAAATGATGGCCAAAAGCCAAGTTACTGTCTACATGCTTTCCCAAATCCTAGACAACAGGATCAGCTCTTATCAATGTAATACTATCCAGGGGTTGTTATCTTTCCAAGGACAGCATTATGCATTTTCTGGCATTGGGTTTTCAATCGTCACTCTGGCCTTCTTGGTGGATGTTTATGTCTTTTGGGGATTCTATGACTGTGTTTAGTTTGTAGTTGCATGTGAAGTTGGTCAGCCATAGGGCTTTTACGTTGGCCTTGACGTCACAAAAGTAGATACCAAAAATGAGCAGCACCAACAGAGAACCCTGGGGGACTCCACTGTTGACTGGTGTTTTTGTAGAGGTAGAATCACCTATCCTGACTTCTAAAGGAGAGCCAGCTGGCTATCTAGTTCATAGGTACATATTAGACTAATGACCATCAAGATCTTTATAAGCGTAGCCATGCAATGCAACCTGATTATGGCCCTGTGTATCATAGGCATTTATTAGTTAGAAGCTTTCTGGACATTATGTGAGAAGGTATGTTAGTTTGGGCATTACTATCTGCATATAACTATCAAAGACAATGGGGCCAGACCCATTTCCCATCCATTTGTCAAGGTTACACTGAAATATGTAGAAATGAAATCTGCTTCACATGGATGGGGAGCCTGTTAAGGAGTATGGGGATCATCTGAGACCCACATCTGTCTTGCCAACATGCTTTATTTATATCACAAGCAAAATTTAAATACTTAAATCAAATCCGTTTGATGCTGTTTGTTTTGCGGATGTGCAAAAAGTCCATCAGAGCTGGATCCGAGGATGTTCTTGTATGGCAGACATAGCTCGCCTCTCAGCGACCTGTAACAGACAGAGTATAGAGACAGGGCTTTAAGGCAATCCATATAGATAAATGTGTTTATACCCTGGTAAGGAACCTTTGTGGATAGTCCAACTGTTGCACGTTGGGTCAGGGCATGCCAAAGGAGGCATTATACTCAATGATGGGTCTGATAAAAGCCAAATAAAGTGGAACTATGACTTCCTTGAACCTGAATGCCATACCCTTACTTATAAGTTGGACAACATAGAATGATTATCTTACTTCCACGGCCACACTTTGGTCAAAGGTCAGATTACTGTCTATATATTTTCCCAGATCCCTGTCTACTAAGTCAGCTCTTAGGGGTGTCTTATCAATGGAGTAATTATCCTTGATGGCAGTTTTCCTTAAAGAAATGTTAATACATTTATTGGCATTGAGTTTAAATCTGTTACTTTGATATCAGTCATTTGTCTGTGATAGATCCTCTTGTAAGACTTTTGTGTCATGGGGAATCTATGATACCTTTCAATTTGCAGTCATCTGTGAACTTGGTCAAGAAAATGTCCTTGACATTAGCCTTTATCTCTGAAAAGTAGATGCCAAATAAGAGAGGTCCCAGCATGGTCCCCTAAGTTACCCTGCTGGTGAGCAGTCTGTTAGTTGAGGTGGCATAAAAAATCCTGACTTTTTGGGGTCCTGTCTGTGAGCCAACTGGCAATCAAGTAAGTTATATAGGGCTCTATGCCCAGTTCAGTGAGTCTGTCAGCTACACCCAAGTGGGGTATTGTATCGAACACCTTAGCCAGGTCCAGGTAGGCAGTATGCACTATTTTCCCCTCATCCATTGACTCGGTGACTTTCTCAAATAATTCCATCAGTTTTAACAGGCATAATCTTCCCAAAACAAAGGCAAACTGAGTTGGGTCCATTGTCTTAAGGTTATCTATTTCTTTGTGGAGGTAGACTTGGGTGATGTAGGGGTTTATACTTCATTTCGTGTGCTTGTCTGCAATGCCCAAGTGGGATAGCCAGGTCAGGAAAAGTAGTATGCACTATTTTGCCCTCATCCAGTGCTTTGGCGTCCTTCATGAAAAAATCTAGTCGAGTAGGCATGACTTGCCCTTGATGAAACTAAACTGAGCTGGAGCCAATGTCTGAAGGTCTCCCATGTTATTATTTATCATGTCCATCATTTTTCTTTTCATGGACTTGCATATGAGACTGGTCAGGCTAATGATGTGGTAGTTTCCCCTGGTTGGTGGACGGCTCACCCTTGTGCAGAAGAATAACAGTTGCAGTCTTCCATTCACTTGGCACAACATTGGGATTCAAAGTAACAACTGGCTTGACAATGAGAATGTGGGAGGCTTGAATTCCATGTTGGGGATCCCTTTAGAGTCTCACCAACCCTGCAGATCAGAAAGATTAGTGAACTGATTAGGTACTCTGAGGGATGGGGGATCATCAAAACCTCTTTTGTGTGCACAATGTCTTGTCAGGCATTGAAGAATACAACAGACATCCCATCAAAAGAAAGGATGGGGAAAATGAAAAGTTAAAGGAAAGAACAGGTTTAAATATTAATTGACTGTATCAAATCCTCCCATTAGGGAGAAATGCAGTGGAATCCTATTAACAAGGAATTGTTTTAGAATTTTCAACTATAGTCATTTGGAAATTATGGATGAACATTTTTCCCTTTTCAAAAAAGGCTTCACATTTATCCCTACTATGAACCTTGATTTAACTGATGCCTTGGTTGAATTTAAATTGTTAACCTATAAGTTAAATCTGGCCTTACAATTTTGCTCCAAATATCCAGCTGAACCCACAAGGTTGCGTCACTTTAATGAAAAAAGTACTTAATTGCCAGACACTTTGGTGCTAGTATTTGCTTTGTCGTGGAAAAATGAATTATACTGCCTGATAGGATCCAATGGTGATCAGCGTAGATTCTTTAAGCTCACTAAGAATGACAGTGAACTTTTATGGAATCTAAGAAAAGATACAACTTTAAGGGTCATAAAGTAGACAAGAGTGGTGTCATTGTGCTGTATGATTCAATCAACTACATTAGTGATATGTTCTCCCTGTTATGGAACACTGGCACCTACATTACAATTTCTGGGAATGAGGTCAGTATAACATATCATAGGATTGAGCACTTCCTAGATGATTGTTTATTGCATGGATGAATTACAGCAGCTTTGTTTGAGTTTTTAAGAAACACATCCCCTGCTATCCTGCTTTTTTGAGGGGAGAGTGATCTCCAAGGTGCACAAAAATGTGGAAAGACCACCCATTAGACCTATTGTTTCAGCACAGTGGTCTAAAACCTATTCTTTTGCAGTTGTTATAGATAGACTACTTAAACTGTTGCTTGCATATGTTAAAGGATTCCTGAGTTTTTAGGTAGATCAAACTCTGAAATTTGTCAGACTGATATTAAATTCCTAACCATCCATGTGGTTGACCTTTTCTCAAGTATACCGTGAGATACAGGTTTGCAGTATTTCTATGAGGCCTTTTAGGGTGCAATTATTTTTGATCAGCCAATGACAGTAAAATTTTGGTGGGTTTTATGGAAATAGTGTTGAGTAACAACTGCATTTTTGATGGGGAACTGTATCAGCAGGTGAAAGGTGTCTCAATGGGTGCAGGTTGTGCCTCAGTGTTGGTGAATTTGGTGATGCCGCACTGGGAGAACAAATTTTCATTTAGGTCAGAGTATTTTGAACATTGCAAGATATACCTACACTTCTTGGATGATATATCCATCCTCTGTGAAGGGACTGAGGTCAGTTGTTTCATGGACTATATTGAACCACTGATTTATTGAGTCTCAACAACCAATTTGACACAAAGGAGATTAGTTTTTTGATACAACTATCTCAACTGATCATGTGCAAAAAAATTTGCATGTAACATCTATAGAAATCCCACTTTTTCAAATGCATACCTACATTTTAGTAGTTGTCTCCCCCCTCACAAAAAGGAGCCTGGTTAAAGGGCAGTTTGTCAGGTGAGCCACAATGGTTTCCAACCAAACAACCTTTCTGGAGGAAAAGGTTAGAGTAGAGTCCATGTTCATGAAGAGAGGCTATCCTGAAACCCTGCTGAGACATATTAGTGAAGAGATTGCAAAGGGTTGAGATAATAGGTATAAACCATTGATGATGGTGATATGCTTATAGGACACAGATAAGAATTGCAATTCTACTGGAAAAGACTCCAAGAATCAGAGAGCCAACAATAATATTAAATATTTTAGCATGGCGTTAATTCTTCAGTATGACTCGGGTTCCCAGGTAGTTAAAAAGATTGTGGGGAAGAAGTGGAACATTTTGAAAACATCTGACAATGTTATTAAGGTTGTAGGATAGGAGCTCTATTTTGTATACGAGAGGGTTAGCAAACCTTTTTTTTTTTTTTTAAGTATTTGTCATAAAACTTTGTATAAGGGTTTTAAATACTTTTTAATACCTTTTGAATTATTTTTATATTTTCTTTCAAATGTTATCCTGTGTCAATAATACTTGGTGTTGACACATAATTTTTTTGCTTGAATTATGGACCTTTGTTATGTTGATGCTGTTTCACTTTGAAATTAAATGCAAGGAAAGCTTCAGTTTTTACTTCATAAATGTGTCAATTTATTCTTCTTAGAGATTCTGGGTACTTTAAGAACTGATCCTGATTGGACCATGGTTTATTGTATGCGGCACTGTTTAGTTTTAAATGAGCAGCCTTTGGTAGCATTTTTGGTTCTAATGAAGTCTAGTTCACATTAATGGATGAAAGGTGTTACTTAACTTGTCTTATTTTTTGGAGTTGTTATACATTTTTTATAATAAACATTGTCAAATTAATTTCTGTGTCTTGGTGTTTTCGTCAAGCAGAAATTCCTAAGTTAAATTGCCTTATGCAGACTGAATCTATATTTTCAACAGCAACAGTAAGCTGTTGTTGGTGTTGTTGTTGTTGTTTAGTCGTTTAGTCAAGTCTGTCTTGTCATGCCATCAAAGACCAAGATACAGCAGGTGTGTCTGTCAATAGCTGCTTCTTTAAGTTTGTGCAGATTCATATTGATTACTTTAGTAATGCCGGCTCTACATTTCTGTCTCAAAACCCCATTTTTATTTACCTCTGATTGCCTTCAGCATCAGTATCTTCTCAAGTGAATCCTGTCTTCTCATTATATGGCAAATGTGTTTGAGTTTTTATTCTACAAACTGAACTGTTTAGGCCTATTTCCTTTAAGAATGGACTGATCTGACCTTCTTGCAGTCCATGTATTTCTGAAGTTTCTCCAGCATCACAGGTCAAAATCTTCAATTTGCCAGCACAGACCCTTATTTATATTCCATCTCTCACCATCATAAGTTATTACTTGGAAGGCCATGTCTTTGACTATACTTGCCTTTTTTGACAAAATGATGTTTTTTTTGTTTAACATCTCATCAGACCTTGCTATAGCTTTCCTGCCAAGAAGCAGGCATCTTTTAATTTCATGGCTACAGTAACCCAACTGCAGAGAGTCTTGAACCTGTGGAAAATAACATTGTTTACTACCGCCAATTCTTCCAGATCTATTTGTAAGGAACTGATAGGGCTGGATGGCATCATCTTAAACTTTCTTATTTTACCTTCATCAACAAGGTCTTCAGTTCCACGTCAGTTCCATCCATCAGAATTATCTGTATATCTGACATTGATAATATTTTTCCCACCAGTTCTGACTCCAGCATGTGATTTGCATAACCTAACAATGTGTAAGATATATTCAGTACATGAATTAAGTAGGTAAGGTGACAATACACATCCTTGTTGCATTCCTTTTCCAGTCTTGACCTGATCATTTGTTTCATAATCTATTCTAACTGCTTTTTCTTGATATCTGCATGTATTTCTGAGAAGGTGAAGAACACTCGAAGCTCCACAAACGTATGCTTTTAGACGAAAGTCCTTATTTGTTTTATATTTTTACTGTTAAATAAATATGTTTATTGAGCTTCGAGTGTTCTCAAAGCAGAGTTTTCAGCATTGTATATTAGTTTGGTTTGTTTGTTACTCAGTATTTCTGCTCAGTAGATGGAAAAGGTGATCTGGTTATGCCCATTTCTATAAAAACTCGTCAAGGCTTGTTATCGTCCACTCAGTAGCAGGCTTTACAATAATACTATATCTAGTGGGTATTAGTAATTTGATCTCTGATGACTCTTTCCCTTCTAAACAAATATGTGCATGTGGCAGTTCTTCGTGCATATATTTGTTAAGTTTAATTCTGTTACTTGTTAACAGACTATCACATCCCAGATGCATTGCTGGTAATGTCGCAGTGTCTTTAAAGATGGCTAAAAAAGTGGTATAGAAGGGGTTTACTTGCTACATACAGGTATCTGCTCCCTAAAAGGAGAAGTAGATATCATAGCTCCTAGAAAACATAATACCTCATATTATAAGTCCTTTCAGCAATTTGGTAGTTTTACGATGAGCATTGATAAAACTTTGTCTCACTGCAGGAAATGGAAACCAGATAAACTAGAATTTTTCAAGCAAAGAGGATCTGTTATCAGAAAAAAAAAGAAATACAACTAATCATACAAAATGTTCTACTTTTAGTCCATCAACAGAAGCATAATTTATCGGGCACTATGACAGATTAGCTGCTTTCTTCATTCACAGATTAAGTAGTTAGCTTTCAACCTAGCATGCAATTAATTTTCCATTTATAATAATGTCTGTGTAGTTTGAGACACATGATATTTAACTGCTAAAAGGCATGAAAGAAATGTTGTTGCATTTGATGAATTGCCTTTGTACTCCTTGAGCAATTTAGAAGTGTAACACTTTCATTACTGTGATTTCTTTGCCACATACAAAATGTATATCCATTACCCTGGACTATCCCGGTTCAGTATTTGGTCTGTAATGTGCCTAAGAAATTTTGATAATATATTCCACCATTTTATGTTTCAGACTGTATACTCAGACTGTGTATCTCTGCTTATAAACCTTCTAGTACCGCCTCACTACTACTTGACAGCAGAATGCAGAAGATTAAAGCTATGACCTGCCAAGTCTTGGGTTTGATTCTCTCAATTTCCATCTCTACACATGCAGTGGCTTGTACTTCACCCGGGCTGAGTCTGATATTGGTCAGTATTGATCAGCGCACTACCCCTGTAAACAAATATAAATAAATAGATAGACAGATAAATAAAAATGTAAGCAGACAGTAATCCCAGATTGATCCTGTGAGAATGTTTATGTTTATTTGACTTACCAGTTAAGAAATGCATTCAATTAAAAAAAAAAGAAATATAAAAATAAATAAAAATAAAACAAAATAAAATAGATATACATGAAAAGAAAAACTGAGGCAGGTAAATTGTCTGCAAAAACTAATGATTGATCCACCTGTCTGCCTTGATATCATCAGACTTGTATAAGAGAACAGCTGTTTCCTTATTCTTAATGATGCGCACACCCATTATGTTAATGTAAGATTTGCTTTTGGTTCTGCTTGAGATTTTTCCTGTCATGGTATGAAGTTAATTAGTATTAACAACAAAAAATGAGAATGTTCCATTGCTGTTTCAAAACATAAGTTGCAACTTATGCAATCCTTTTAACCACATTGCAGACAAACATTTTTCAAAAATGATCATACTCGCATGATGTTTTCTGCAAACTATACCTTTCTATTGCTCACAAATCTCTACTATTGTACACATTATAAACTTCATCACTGTGTTTCACTCAGATTGTTAAACTGGGCTAAAATAATGCCACCTTATTGAAACTCTTATCCCTAAGTAAACCTGACAATATAATATAAAACATTTCAACCTCACACTTGCCTTTTTAAGATTGTATATAAAATTTCATTTGTAAACAGTCCTTACACTTGATTACTTTAGTATAATCCAAACTGCAAATCTCAGCTTGTTTATTACATTAGTATAATACTTATTTATTCCACCCAAAACAAATAATTTAGAAACCCTTACCTAAAAGCATGAGTGATAGATGCATCTATCAAATATTCCAGATTTACTCACTTTGTACAAGACTTTCCAGTTATACCCATCCATCCACAACCCTTTTTCCCAATTTTCACACATGTTGAGCAGATGGAAAGAGTACTTTAAGGGGCTGATGAATGAAGAAAAAGAGAGAGAGAGAGAGAGAGAGAGAGAGAGAAGGTGGGATGATGTGGGGATAGTGAATCAGGAAGTGCAATGGATGAGCAAGGAAAAAGTAAGGACAGCTATGAAGAGGATGAAGAATGGAAAGGCTGTTGGTCCAGATGACATACCTGTGGAAGCATGGAGGTGTTTAGGAGAAATGGCAGTGGATTTTTTAACCAGATTGTTTAATGAAATCTTGGAAAGTGAGAGGATGTCTGAGGAGTGGAGAAGAAGTGTTCTGGTACCGATTTTTAAGAATAAGGCTGATTTGCAGAGCTGTAGTAACTACAGAGGGATAACACTGATCAGTCACAGCATGATGTTATGGGGGAGAGTAGTGGAAGCTAGGTTAAGAAGGGAGGTGATGATTAGTGAGCAGCAGTACAGTTTCATGCTGGGAAAGAGCACTACAGATGCGGTGTTTGCTCTGAGGGTGTTGATGGAGACATACAGAGAAGGTCAGAAGGAGTTGCATTGTGTCTTTATGGACTTAGAGAAAGCATATGACTGGGTGTCTAGAGAGGTGTTGTGGTACTGTTTAAGGAGGTCGGGAGTGTCAGAAAAGTATGTAAGAGTAGTCTAGGATATGTATGAGGACAGTGTGACAGTGGTGAGGTCTGTGGTAGGAGTGATGGATGCAGTCAAGGTGGAGGTGGGATTACATCAAGAATCAGCTATGAGCCCTTTCTTATTTGCAATGGTAATGGACAGGTTGACAGATGAGAAAAGACAGGAGTCCCTGTGGACTATGATGTTTGCAGATGACATTGTGATCTGTAGTGAGAGTAGAGAACAGGTTGAGGAGACCCTGGAGAGGTGGAGATATGATCTAGAGAGGGGAGGAATGATGATCAGCAGGACTATAACAGAATATATGTGTGTGAATGAGAGGGAGGATAGAGGAATGGTGAGGATGCAAGGAGTAGAAGTGGTGAAGGTGGATGAGTGTAAATACTTTGGATCAACAGTTCAGAGTAATAGTGAGTGTGGAAGAGAGGTGAAGAAGTGAGTGCAGGCAGGGTGGAGTTGGTGGAGAAGAGTGTCAAGAGTGATTTGTGACAGACGAGTACCAGTAAGAGTGAGAGGGAAGGTCTACCTGATGGTAGTGAGACCAGTTGTGTTATATGGGTTGGAGACGGTGGCACTGATGAAAAGACAGGAGTAAGAGCTGGAGGTGGCAGAGTTAAAGATGTTAAGATTTGCATTGGGTGTGGCAAGGATGGGCAGGATTAGAAAGGAATATATTAGAGGATCAGCTCAGGTTGGATGGATTGGAGTCAAAGCCAGAGAGGCGAGATTGCTTTGGTTTGGACATGTGCTGAGGAATCCTGGGTATATTGGGAGAAGGACACCAAGGATAGAGCTGCTGGGTAAGAGGAAGAAAGGAAGGCCTAAGATAAGGTTTATGGATGTGGTGGGAGAGCACAGGCAGGTGGCTGGTGTGACAGAGCAAGATGCAGAGGACAGGAAGAAATCAAAACAAATAATCCACTGCGGCAACCCCTAACGGGAGCAGCTAAAACAAAAACAAAAAAGAAGACGGTCATGTCCACATATCATTCATGTATTTTCCCCTTAGTTTATTTACTTTTGGGGGGGGGCTATTAAATATTATGCTCTAAATACTGCTGCACAGATTTTCACTAAACACTGTAAGGTAAGCCAGTAAAATGATATTTATGAATCATCATCATCATCTTTCGGCTTTTCCCATTAGGGGTTGCCACAGCAGATCATCTCTTTCCATTTCTTCCTATCCTCTGCATCTTGCTCTGTCACACCAACCGCCTGCATGTCCTCCCTCACCACGTCCATAAACCTTATCTTAGGCCTTCCTCTTTTCCTCTTACCTGGCAGCTCCATCCTTAGCATCTTTTTCCCAATATACCCATCATCCCTCCTCAGCACATGTCCAAACCAATGCAATCTCGTCTTTCTTGCTTTGTCTCCAAACTGTCCAACATGAGCTGACCCTATAATATACTGATTCCTAATCCTATCCATCCTAGTCACACCAAGTGCAAATTTTAACATCTTTAACTCTGCCACATCCAGCTCTGACTCCTGCCTTTTTGTCAATGCCACTGTCTCCAACCCATATAACATAGCTGGTCTCACTACCCTCTTGTAGACCTTCCCTTTCACTCTTACTGGTACCAGTCTGTCACAAATCACTCCTGACACTCTTCTCAACCCATTCCACCCTGCCTGTACTCTCTTCTTCACCTTTCTTCCACATTCACCATTACTCTGAACTGTTGATCCCAAGTACTTAAACTCGTCCACCTTTACCAACTCTACTCCCTGCATCCTCACCATTCCTCTTCCCTCCCTCTCATTTACACACATATATTCTGTCTTAGCCCTGCTGACCTTCATTCCTCTGCTCTCTAGAGCATATCTCCACCTCTCCAGAGTCTCCTCAACCTGATTCCTACTCTCACTACAGATCACAATGTCATCTGCAAACATCATAGTCCACGGGGCCTCCTGTCTGATCTCATCTGTCAAATAATGTGCAAAGATTAAAAATCAAATTGGTGTCTGCCTCTACTCACATGATGTGTATCCTTTTAAATATACTACTACAGATGTATTCTTTCCATATTTTAATCAATCTGCCCTTTCCCAGAAGAGTGCCCATACCATGTTTAAGATTGGTAAGCTAAATCTTTCTATCTGCAGCATGAAAAAGTATATGTTTTGTGACAAGTAAGGACTGTCATGGTTAGAATCAATAACATTCAAAAAGTTATAGCTTGCAAACCTATTGTGCAGAACCTCAGAAAGTTTCAGAGACAGTGTACATTCATCTGTATGATTTCCACATTTATGATGGAGATTACTTGAGCAAATCTACACACCATACTTGTAGAAAAAATAAAATGTATCTGAACTTATAAACTGTGAATGTAACCTGGCCATATAGATTGTTACATATGTTATGTACATATTCTGGAAATCACTGGAGATATCATATGAAACACAGCAATACATAGAACAAGGCATCAACAATGAAAAGCAAGCAGAGGCTGTGCCTTGTAAATGCCCCCAAAACCCTGATGGAGCATTGTCAGGAGTTGACAACATTTCATTTTTGATAAAAAAAATTGAGTAGAGGCTGCGTGCAAGTGGGAACAATGCCTAGACGCATTACACACCAAAAGTGTATACACATTTCACATAACCACTCTTTTGTGATAAGTAGGACTATAGTCATTTCACATAACCACTCATGTGATAATGAGGAATGTAGTTATTTCATATAACCACTCTTTTGTGATAAGGAGGACTATAGTCATTTCACATAACCACTCTTATGTGATAATGAGGAATGTAGTCATTTCATATAACCACTCTTATGAGATAATGAGGAATACAGTCATTTCATATAACCACTCATGTGATAATGAGGAATACAGTCATTTCATATAACCTCTCATGTGATAATGAGGAATGCAGTCATTTTACATAACCACTCTTATGTGATAATGAGGAATACAGTCATTTCATATAACCACTCTTATGTGATAATGAGGAATACAGTAATTTCATATAACCACTCATGTGATAATGAGGAATACAGTCATTTCATATAACCTCTCATGTGATAATGAGGAATGTAGTCATTTTACATAACCACTCTTATGTGATAATGAGGAATACAGTCATTTCATATAACCACTCTTATGTGATAATGAGGAATACAGTCATTTCATATAACCACTCTTATGTGATAATGAGGAATACAGTCATTTCATATAACCACTCTTATGTGATAATGAGAAATGTAGTCATTTCACATAACCACTCTTATGTGATAGTGAGGAATGCAGTCATTTCATATAACCACTCTGATGTGATAATGAGGACTATAATCATTTCATATAACCACTCTGATGTGATAATGAGGAATACAGTCATTTCACATAACCACTGTTACGTGATAATGAGGAATATAGTCATTTCACATAACCACTCTTATCAAACTTGTAGGTCTCATTATAAAAGTGTACATAATCCTAATGCTATATTTCTAACCTGAAAGCAAGTAATCATTTTCCCATAGAGAGGTCCATTCTGAATCAGTTAAAATGTTTTCTCCCAAGTACTGCAAATCCACCTTCATAAACATGGAGTTAGGCACACATACAGTGTTCTTTCTCTTGGAGTCCAGGACAGATCACAAAATCATGCCTGTTCTTTACTATTAAAATATGAGATGTAAGGAATGTAAACATAATGAGTCAAAACCCAAACTCAATACTTTCCTCTGTTTTCTCAGCATTCCCACCTCTTCCATAACCTACACATCAACTGGAATGATGCCCCACCAAACTCAGACATGGGTTAGACCAGAACTTTACTGGAAATTCAAAGCTATATCACCATGACCACAGAAATTATTACATGTTCCACTACCTATATGTTAAGAACAAATCAAAAATCATTTCCACACTATATGCATATAAATGCTACAGCAGTGATCTGAGGATCACGAAGAGAAAATTAAACAAATAACCTACATGTCTGGTCTATCTAATAGTGTGGCGGGAAAAGATTAATTGAAATCTATGTCTTAGAAAATCTCTGAGTGACATCAGTTTAAATGATATACCTTTCTAGCCTAGAAATGGGCAAATCACTCCCCAGTTCCACCACTGAGACAGGAATATGTCCCTGGTCAGCCATAATGAATATTTTATTTTATGCAAATAAACACAGATTGCATTCTGATATTTGGTCTACGTCAGTGGCTGAGTAGGGAAATATCACTCTAAGCTAGGATACATTTATACAACCAAGATGTCAACTGAAAAATATCAGTATATCCTATTTATCTATGGTTTGAAACACAACTAGATTAAATTGTTCTGATGTGTCCTGTAGAAAATAAGACATTTTTTTTCAAACAGGTGATGAGAATATTAGCAGTTTGCTGAAGTTACTGCTTATTATGCAGAAATGTAATTTTTTTATCTTATTTAGAGCTCTTGGGATGCATGAGAACAATGGACAAGCTCTCACTGTTTAAGATGGTCATAACCATCTGAGCCTGCTCTGCTCTATAACTAGAATCCATGACAGTAGTACTCTGGGTATTCTGGCAGGATCAAAACTGGGTGATGATGTAACATTGTTAATGTTTTGAGACTAAACAGCCAGGTTCTTGTCACAAATATTTTTCACCTGTCTATAAACTCCAAGATTTGAAGTTAATTTTCTTTGCAATAGTTCATTAGGGCCAGTGGCAGACTTCAAATAATAAACTAAAAGAGTTGTAGAGCAACTATTTCCTTAATCTTATCTATACATCAGGGAAAAATATATTTTGCAGTAAATTTTTAATGTGCTCTTATGTTTTATACTTTTTGGCATGTTATTTTTTTTTATCATTATATTTATTTTGATAAGCAAAATAAGTTCAATGAACTGTTATTTTTATTTGTTTATTTCTCAAGTATCTGTGCTCTGATGATTTTTTTTTTTTCAGAGGGTTTAGTTGATTCCATTAAACTCTTCAAGGAGCCTGGCTTGAAGCATCAGAGGAAGATGGCTCATTACATTTAGTAGCTCCTTTTTTGGACAATTCAATCAGTGTTCTCCCTTTTTCCACATGCTGCATATCACTCTAAGCCTGGAGCTCAGAAAGGATATGTCTATACAGCAACATGGCATGTTTCACCCCTACTTGCAGTGCTCATCTAATAGAAAAGGTGCAATTATTCTAAACAATAATACAACCTCATTTTCTTGAATATTACCTGGATCCAACAGGACACCAGTTAGCCCACTATCAGGAAGGCTTTCCTGTATAAACAAGAAATATATATACCTTATGGTGCCATAAAGCAATCCTCAAAAAAGCAACATTCAGACTCTTAATCACACCTGATTAATCTTTTCAACTGTTTAGGTAAAAGCGGTTTGTTAAACATCAAAGCATATCCCCCATTTGGCTAGCTGCAGTACATACTTGTTTTTGTGAACCTGGGCAGTCATTATTTGGTTGACAGCAACATGGTAATAGCAGCTGTACTGAAGTCATTATTATGTGCAGACTTTTCACCATACATTACATTTACTAGCCAATGTTAGTGTGTAATATGTGTTTGGCTCAGTCTATCAGTTTAGACCACACGTAACTGCTGCTTTCTGCTGTGAAATATGCTGTGCACACATTTCTTAGCATAACAATACTTAAAGCACCCTTTCCCCTACTGCTTTCACCTCATGTACATATGTAACTATTACTTCTCTAGTTCTAAATACCTCCCTCTCTCTATTTATTAAATCCATATAATCAATTGCTCTCTCTATGCAAGCTCCATTGCTGCTCATTCTTTCATTAAAAAATTATGATTATTATACTTCACTGTAGCTTTTTCATTTTGCATTAGAATTATATTTTTAACTATAGCTTATGTATTGTAAATGTCTTGTTTTATTTGAATGTAAATCTTATGTACCTTAACTTGTCTATATCAGAGCTTTTCTCCTTAGGTCTCCACTGAAAATGGGCCTCTGGCCCAGTTGGAATAAGCCAGTTAACAAATGTCAAATAAATAAATAATATTTGACCAGTTTATAGCCTGCCTATCTAGATGTGATAACACTGACTATATTGCTAGACTTTCTGGTACATTCTACAGGAGCACAATGTTCTGAGCCTGCATCAGTAGATTCTACCTTACTAATATTATCCAGTGATATATTGTGGTGGCAAAATTATGTGAATAACTAAGTGGTTGCTGATGGGATACATTTTAGTAGATCAAAATAGATCAACTTTATTCAATAATACAGTTATATTATTTCACACATCTTCCATTTTATTAAATAAATCTGTTTTCTAGCAGTTAATCATTTTATATTCCCATAAATGAAATAGTCCTTTTGATGACATATTTTCTTCCCTTCATTTACAGCTTTTCATTATTGTGCATGCGTTTTCTTCATAATCAAATTATTGTCTGAATTTCACACCAGCGTTGCTAACTGGCAGTTAGCACACAGAATTAAGGCTATTAACAAGCTTATTTCTGTAGTCCAAGGTATGTTTCACAGAACTTCCATTTGCCTGCTGTGTTACTCTGAGCAAGCTACTTAACCAGACCGCACTCCCAGTCTGAGTGCGAAAAGGATCATGTGGATCAGTTCACCAACCTGTTTAACATAAATAAATTTAAAAAAATGGACATTAAAAGAAACATAAGCATAACTGGGCACATTGTTCCCCACCTCCTTCCCTCTTCCTTTCATGAAATATTCCCCTCCTGATATAATTCAATTGATAACCTCAGATCACAGAAAAAATACCATCTATTCTTTCTCTATATGTTCTGGCAAACTATACACCCTTCCTAAATAAATACTGATCCCTGGTAAAATGTATTTTATTATTTAAACTTTTAAATGACAATGAGAAAGCTTTCTGTAGCTTCATTGTTTGTCTGCTTTGCACTGTTTTCATTTTTACAATCACTCTACTGCATCTTCTCCACAAACAATCATCACTAACACTTTTACCGTAGTTCATTAAAATAAAAGCTTACTAATTCACATTTCTCCAGCCCTTTGCAAACTTCCTATTCAGACTTAGCCATATAACATAACACTTCCTCTCCATTAATCCATAGCATATTTAGCACATCTTTTTCCTTAACTACTATAACTAAATCTTCTGCATAAGCCAGTAACTCAGGCATTTTACTCTTATCTAACCCTCTGTCTTTAATTTTAGCTTCTTCACTACAGCATTAACTGTTTAATTAACAAAAGGATAAAGATTCATCCCTGCATTCCCCTCATGCCTCTTAACTTCTTCCTTATCCAACTATTAAGTAAAGGTTTGTTACAAGAACGCCCGTACATTACTGTCAAAAATTCAGTAACATAACTCCAAGCCTCTAATCTTCAATAATTTTCACAAGTGCTCATGATATAAACTACCGAAGGTATTTGAAACATTGAATGCTATCATTATCATTGGTGGTTTTACATTTGTTTACTATCCATGGCTTCTGTTATCATTAACAAATGAAGTATATATTTAAGTTTTAATGAATTTAAATATATCATTCAATAATGCCTTCCCTGTCTTCTCTTTCAATCTTAGGAGCAGTATTTTAAAATATTTTAAAATCATGATATGCCTGTGTGAAAGTTCTCACCTTTCAAAAAATATATTTTTCCCCCTTCTTCTACACATCTCTGAAATGTGCTGTTATGCAAAATCCAGTTGTGATGCCTGTGCACTGGCCCAGTAATCAAGGACCCTCAATCCTCACCATTAGCACCAGTGAGGGGCATGCACATTGGGAGGATAACAAGTACACACACAGAAAAGTACAATTGCCCTTAAGAGAACACAGAGATCACAGTTAGTCTGGGGCTGGTTTCTCCCTTTCCTCTCCAGATCCCCAATAAGACTCCCCACTGGCATAGCTATAGGATTCAGATCTCAGCCTAGTGGTCAAGCTAAAACCTCCAGCACTCTCTCTGTCCAACCAGTGCTTTGTGTCCCTGCCCAAGTAGCTCACACACACACACACACACACACACACACACACACACACACACACACACACACACACACACACACTTTAAGATTTGATTTATATACAAACACACAGACACTCCTAGGGAAGGCTGTCACAGGTTCTCCAGCTATGCCTCATTTCTGCCCAGACTATAAGGTAGTACCAACTGCCACCAGCTACTACTATCAGCTAATATAAGGCCCTTCCCAAAGGGTGACCAATTTCACTGTGTAATGTTATTATTATCCATTTAGTAAGTGTGATGAACAGCAAAGCTATTGGAGTGGCTTTCTACAGTATCACCAAATACATGCAAGTACTCTAGAGCTTAAATTATCTCTACACAAAACAGCCCCAGTTGAAAGGTTTAAAAAGATTTAATAATAATAAAAACACAAGACAATACTTAATACTTCAACACAATGACACTACAGAGTTCAGAAATCACAGGAAATACTTTAAAACAATATTGTAGGATAGTCTGACATAAATATAGAAAACAGCTAGATTAATCTGGCTATATTTCTATCTATCTCTAAGAGTAATCACTGTTCTAAACGCTATTTACATACATAGCAAGTGCTAGTGAGTGGATGTTCTTACTAGATCCAAGACAAATTACAAAATGCTCTTCTTTCTTTTTGAGATAGCCCTTAAATTGACAATACACAGTACTGTTGAGTCATTTAAGATTACATCATTCTTGACACCTCTGCTGAAGTTTCCCAGGCTCACAAAAGTCAAAATTTAGCATATCTTTGTAATCTTGCACCTGCTAGGAAACTACAGCAATAAAGGATACTTTACATGTAAAATCTAGTAATTGTCGCTGTCTTAAAACACTAGAAAGAATTTCCTAGCTCAGACATCCTGTTTCTGAGCTTGAGATCAAACACAGTTGTAAAATTCTTTACTTAACAGCTTTCTTCCGGCAAAGTGCACTGTGGTTAGATTTTTGAAGCTCAGTACAACATATAGTTTAATAATAACATATAGTTCTCTTTACATTTGTAAAACAAGCCTGTGGATTATATTAATATTTACAATGACATACAATTATCTACAAAATTCTATCTGGCTGGGCTGGCAGCCCCTCAGTTTTTCACATTAGGTTACAAAAAGTAGCAGACCAAACAACAATAATCATAAGCAGAAACCACCAGAAAAAAACAAATTCTACAAATAGGCCCCAGGATTCATGAAAGCTAAAATTCCATGCAGGAACAGTGGAGCAGCCACAGAGTGATTCAGCAAACAGCTAATCCTGCATGCATAAGCCTGTCTACACTGTTCCTGTAAGGAAGATCATGCGGAATGCTAATTACCTCATTTACTGGTGAAAACCATGCAAATGAGATGAATTAGTGATTCAGGAAGCTGCCAGGTCTCTGTGCAGGAACAGTGTCAATGCAGAAATGTGCTCAGTTACTAACTGAACACATTTCTGCAAAAAAGAAAACGGAAGCATGACAGCACAAATAAAAACATGTATTCACACCTGTAGGCATTCCAATGGCCAAATATATGGCCATTGGCATGAATAAATGTTTAATTTTAATGTAAAATAACTTTTTTTTGTGCCCGATCCTGGCCGTTTAAGCATAGAGCAGCAGCGAGCAAACATTCTAGTGCTGAAAATAAAAAAAAAATGTGAAAACCCAAGTTAAAGAAAATCTGCATTTTGCCATTATAATCTATGGCATGCAGAATCATAACAATACCAGGGAACAATGGTTGTCAAGGGGAAAGGCTCCATGTCAGTGCAGTATCTATGGGCTAAGGCAGTGGGGTATGCAAATGAGGGGAATTTACTGAATCACAAAATATTCTAAGTCCAAAACTTGCACCTAACTATGTAGGTGCTAGAACAGGATCGTGTAGGCAGGAGGGGCAATTAACATGAAAAGGAGGTGTGTTATGCTTGCTGTAAGCACATTGGAGTTCTGTTGGCTGGGTTTGCACTTAGCTAAGCACAGCTAAGTTAGAGGTGTGTCTGAGGCTGTAATGTCTTACACCATGAAATGAAGAGCATGTTCATGTCCAGGGAGGGACATTTCTGCTAAAACATGTTTAACTTAGCTAAACGGTTTTGTGCAGCACTGTGTATATGTAAGTAAGGGGATGTGTCCGAGGCTGTATAGCCTTGTTTGCCTAAATGGGTTTGCACGGTGCGCACCTGGATTTAAACCACAAAAATAAAAGAAATACAGCAAATGACAAGTGGAACAAGAAAAAAGGGAAATAGCAGAATAGAGGCACTCAAATACAAGTAATAGAGCAGGCAGGTGGAATGTATCATTCTCAGCCAATCACACAGGCAGCATCTGCAGCACACCACTATAAACTATGCAAACACCTTTCAGTCTGTTTTTTCCCACAAACTCTACACCACCGGTGTACACAGATGAGGACATTTTACCTGACAAAAGTAACAAAAGGTTAAGGGCTGCTGTCGCCCTCATACATCAGTATGTGAAAGAAGAGGAGGAGAAAACTGTTCAGGCCCAGAGTAACCAACCAGGGGCTACATAATCTGGGGATAGTAGAGCTCTACAGGGTGGACAGAGCAAAGCATGGAGCTGTGCTGGCCTCACCTTACATCCAGAACAGAGGGAAACCCTTCCTAGTGAATACCAAGATATGTGTAGCTCTAAGAATACTAGCTAAGGTACTTTCCAAAGGCCAACTGGGGATATTATGGGGGTCTCACAGGCATCTGTGTCCAGGATACTCCACCAGTTCCTGGATGCCATGCAACCACATGCCGAGGAGCACATTAAATTCCCCACCACCTGTGAGGAGAGGACCTGCAATACGCGTCTCTTCAACCATGTAGCAGACTACCCGCAGGAACTGGGTGCTATAGACTGCACACACACATCCACATCAAAGCACCACCTGGTGACCAGGGTAGGGTCTACATAAACCACAAGGGGTTCCACTCCATCAACTGCCATGTCACGTGTGATGCCCATGGCATTATCATGAATGTGTGTGCTGGCTACCCTGGAAGCTATCACAACTCCCACATCTGGCATTCCTCACAGCTGTATCAGTGGTTTGCCAGGGGGGACATCCCATATGGTCATTTAGTGGGGGATGTTGGCTATGCACTGGAGCCATGGATGATGACACCCATCAGAAATGCACACACACCCACACAAAAACGCCATAATGAGGCACACGCATAAACCAGGATCATTATAGAGTGTGCGTTTGGGATGCTCAAGTCATGGTTCCACTACCTTGACATATCTGGTGGAGCCTTGCAGTACTCTCCAGCCACATATGCTCTCACAGCGCTTGTGGTTATTGCTGTGGAGGTTGTTGATATAACTATCAAAGGCTTTTGTGATTGTCGTCAGTGTCCTGCAAATCTGCTGTCATAGCTGCCTGTAGGTGATTCCATGTGGGACCCCAAGTTGTGTTTGAGACTAATAAGGGGGTTCACCAGTCTTGGGACACCACCATTTTCTGCAACAGTGTCCTCCTCCTTCTGTTGTACACTTTAGTAATGGCAGGGGACCATCACAATGGCTTCCAGTGTTTGGAGGGCAGTGTCTGTGTTCTGTTGTCTATGGCTAGTGCCATGCATCCATGTACATGTTTGTGCAGTGCATATGTGTATGATGTGATAGTCATGCAGCTATTTCTCATTGGCATGGGTACAGTGAAGTCATTCACCCCTGTTTTTATGACTGCAATGTCAGCACTGGAGAGGTTTTGCAAGGTGCTTACCTTTGTGGGGTTGTGGGTGAGATGTTAAGCTCCATGTTGATTACATCATGTTTGGATCTGCCCAGGTAGGGACTGACAACTGTGGTTGAGCAACAGTCCCATGTGTAAATAATCAATACAGGTCAAGGTTGTTGCATCCTCTACTGGGGGTCAGTATGAGCTGGTCCAGGCCATCGAAACTGATGAATTTCATGAAGCGTTGGGCCAGTGTGCTACTTTCCCCAGGTGATGGAAGGGTAGTTGAAGTCTCTTACTATGTCAGTCTTGGGTTGGACCTTCATAGATGCCAGGGTGTTGAGGAATGTGCATTGACAGTCTAGGGACATAGCTGGGTGTGGATTGCACTATTCCACATAGTCAGTTCTGCATGAAGTACCTCCAATGCATTATGTTGGGATACTAGTCTGGAGCTGTGCATATCCATTATGGATATGGAGACAACACCACCTGTGGAGGTGTGGTCCATGTTTTGGCACTGACAGCTGTGGAATGCGTCATAGCCTGTTAGTGCAGGGCTGCTGTCTGCTGCTGTGAACCACCTCTCTGTTACATTACAAATATCAATGTCCTCCACTCTAAGGAGTGCTTTGAGTGACTGCATCTTGACAGTTAGATGTCTACTGTTGAGCAGCATGACCCTCAGACTGCATACATGTCTAGCTGTTATGGTGGTAATTTGATTTGGGGTAATTTGATTTGGAACACTGCCTAATAAGGCACTATAGGGGTGGCAAGACACTTAACTTGTACCTGGAAACCCAGGGCTGACAGATTTAAGACATCTTTGGCAAGGCATTGAGGTCTGTCAGTCATGTTATCCCAAGTAGAGAGATACTGGATCCCCTGAGAATAACACACAATATGTAAGCCAATGTTGGAGTCAATTATCTGTTGATAGTACTGCAGCATCATTCTGGGTGATGGCAATATACTGCTCAGGGCTACTATCACACCTGCCTGGACCATATAATTCAAGTGTTCAACCATGTCTCTTGTCATGTAGCCCAGGGAGCTGTGTCTCAGGGCATTCTGTGTGGGTGTCTGTCTTGCTGGTCTGTGCTGTTTGTGTAAACGTCAATTGAGTGCCTCTGTGAAGGTGGGTGTGTGGCTTTTCAGTGTATGTCAGGGCTGTCATAGTGGGTGTTGAGGTGAGCTATGTGATCCACATGGTGTGGTGCAGATGTTGATCTCATCCTCTTGACCAGCTAGTCCAGTCTTTGCTGGAGAGTGCATGTTTCCACATTTGGTGACATAGAGGTAACTCTCACTAGTCTGAGTGTTTGGAGTTTAGAGGAGAGGGTTGTCTGTGTACATGAGGCAGTTGCAACAGTGCCTCAGAATGGACAAATGCACCAGGTTAATGAGTGAAATCACAGAAAACCACACTTCAATCATGCCAAGAGGAACTAGTAAGACTGTAGAAATTGAAGGCAGACTTCCTGCCACCTGTAATACTTTACCTCAGCTATGCAGTTATCAGCACCTTTGGCCAGTTGTTAGCCCAATAAGCTCTGTAGCACATATAGTAACTGTGTAAGACTATAGTAAGCATAACTAGATAGGCAGGAGCTCTCATCTCAATACTGGCAAGTGTGTGTGTGTGCGTGTGTGTGCGTGTGTGTGCGCGTGTGTGTGTGTGTGTGTGTGTGTGTGTGTGTGTGTGTGTGTGTGTGTGTGTGTGTGTGTGTGTGTGTGTGTGTGTGCGTGTGTGTGTGTGTGTGTGTGTGTGTGTGTGTGTGTGTGTGTGTGTGTGTGTGTGTGTGTATGTGTGAATTAGAGAGAATCATGTACTGTGTGGGTTATACAATTTTGACTTGTGTACCACCCTTTATGTTTCCCCATACTCCTAGTTTAGAAGTTCTGTTGATGTCATTCACCTTAGAAGTACCTTTGGACTAGATGAAATTGTATAAGCTCCATGGCACATCTGACACCTGCATAGCAGTATAGTAGACATAACTAGACAGGCAGGAGTTCTCATCCCAATGCTGGCAAGTGTGTGTGTGTGTGAAAGAGAATCATGTACTGTGTGGGTTATACCATGTTTGACTTGTGTACCACCCTTTACACTTCCCCCACTTCAATTTAGAAGTCCTGTTGATGTCATTCACCTTAGAAGTACTTTTGGAGTAGGCAAAATTGTATAAGCTCTGTGGTGTGTCTGATAACTGTGTAACACGATAATAGAAATAACTAGATAGGCAGGAGTTCTGATCCAAATACTGGCAAGTGTGTGTGTGTGAATTGGATAATGTGCATGTTATACCATTTTGATTTGCGTTCTACCTGTTACACTTCTCCCACCCTACTTTACTACTGCTGTTGTTGTCATTCACCTTAGAAGTTCATTTGGAAAAGGTGAAATTGTGTAAGCTGCATGGTGCGTCTGCTAATGGCGCAATGCCATAGTACAAATAACTAGAGAGACAAGAGTTCTAATTTCACTATTGGCAACTGTTTGTGTGAGAATCATGTATTGTGAAGGTTATACCATTTTGAGTTCTGTGATGCCATACTCATCCTAATTTAGTAGTCCTGTTGATGTCATTCACCCTACAAGTACCTTTGGATGAGTTGAAATTGTGTAAGCTTCGTGGGACATCTGATAACTGTGTAACACTATAATAGACATAAATGGATAAATAGGAGTTCTATTCTGAATACTGGTGTGTGTGTGTGTGTGTGTGTGTGTGTGTGTGTGTGTGTGTGTGTGTGTGTGTGTGTGTGTGTGTGTGTGTGTCATATCTTGTGTGGCTGACACCATTTTGATGTGTGTACCATACATGGCAGGTGACCACTTCCCAATGCCATTACTTTATATAGCATGGTAATGGCATCTGCCTCACGTGCAGCATGTGAAACCATTGTACAGCCCATACCAGTCCTCTGTACAGATGTGTCTGGAACATACAGATGTTTGAAACTTATTAGTGCTCTGCCTGCCTTAACAATGCCCATGTATGTGATATAATTGCCAAAGAGGCCACAGTGAGTGTACTGATACATATGGCAGCATCAGGTATCATACCTAACTGAAACAGCATACTGATACAACGTCTACTACATTCACACTTGTTCAGGTTTGTAGGTGCAATACACAAGTCCAGATGCTTGGTTTTACAAGTAAATTATTCATGTCATGGGTCACATTAAAGGTTGGGAAAGGTGTGGACTGACATATTGTGGTCTCAATCAGCATATATCAGAAACAAATGGCATCTTAACAGGTGTGTGTATACCTTTTATATCTACTGTATAGCAGTACTGTTTCACACATGTCCCTACCTTAGTCTGTTTGTTCAACACATTTTGTTGGTGTCTGTTCAGACTTCTTGCACTGACAGGTTGTGAGGTATGCTACAGGAGTGTTACTTTCTCTTCAGATAGGCCCTTGTGGTGACCACTATAAGGCAATACAATTAACCCCACCACAAGTGAACATGCACATAAAGCAATATGGCTATTATTCATAGTTGTGTGCATGGTAACTTGCATGCCCTCCACATGACTGGGGTATTGCCAAAGCACAACTGAACAATTCCATACCCACCAGTTTCAGGCTGCTGTCCCATATGCAGACCAGCATGACCTATGTAGTTGTGGGAGAGAGGTATTGTCAGCAGACTCACATGTGCCCTTGAAAAGGATGGATGGAGCATGTCTGCCCATTTACAGTACAACACCCAATACTACACAATTTACTGTCCTTCAGCATAGATTTGCACTTGTGTGTATTAGAAATCGACATCCACAACTGCAATCTGACCTGGCACATGCATGTAGATATTGTACAGATACAAGTATGTCTCATACAGTAGTCTACTAATCCCCACTGGGACCTTACCTGCACGCTCCTTGTCCATTGTGTGTGTGTGCCACCCATCTCCAGCAAGTGGGGCTTTGTACCCTGGTGTTGTACTGTGATGGGTGGCCCAAGCTTGGCAAGGTGCTCCTCATTTGGTGTCAGTGGGGGCTGCATGGCTGGGCTCCCACCTGTGGTTGTGGAGTCCCTGGCCATGGCAGCAGCTCTTTGCCAGGCATGACATATGAGGTTGGTGGCATGATGCCACACCTGCTCATATGTATATGTGTGCAGGCCCACCTAATTTACCCTGTGGACAGGGTCATCCCACAGGGTGGTCCTCTCTAGCAGATGTTGCTGACTTTGGCCCAACAGTACTGTGTGTCTCTGTATTATGTCTTCCATTATCAGGTTGCATTCTGCTGGTGAAAAGGTCTCTCACCGGTGATGTGACATTGCACCTGGTAGACACTAACAATGAAACGCATCACAGGACCTCATACATTTGGCAACAATATCTCCAGTACCTGCTCATGTACCTTGAATACCAGTAGCCAACACTCACAACCATACCAGTAGCCACCACTCACAACCACAGCATACCCCTGTAATCTATCAGCACAGTATCAGCTTGCATTGCAATCCTGGTCCTGATGAGTCATATTGCCCATAGTGAGGGCAAGTTGTTTGCATAATCTGTCATTCCCCATTCAGGTCTGTGTAAATGGATGACATTAGCCATCTACCATGCGGATGGTGTGTGGATGATGCTGCGGCTTGATGTGACTGCATTGTGTAATGCATCTGGGAGCACATGCCTGAAATCATGTAGGATGTAGACAGGGATGATATGACATCCCATGGATATTTACATTTGTTGCCTTTCAGTAGGCAATATGTACCTGCTCACTGGTGATGAGGGGAGGGGTGTGGGTGCAGTACATATCCACCTATAGTGATGCTGACCCGGGGGGTGTTTGCCCTAATGCTATCTGCATCAGGTTGCATGTAGCTATGTTGTGTGTGCATGTGATCTGATTGGCCACTATTACAGGTTGGGTTGGTATGTTGCCTCCTAGATTGCAGACATATGGGAAGATGGCCTTGTGATTGTCCCTGGTGGATGTCTCCAATTTGTACTCATAGTTGGTCTTACAGTAATCCACCTGTGACCTTATATGCTTGTTCAGACAATGGATGACTTTATGCCAGGTTGGTTCCTGCTCCTACTTTGCCCTGTACAGCCACTATAAGGACCAAGTCTGTGGTTTGTGTAATGCTGCTGTCCAGCAAATGGGACTATTCTACATTGGTGGAGGCAGGTATGAGAAGTAAGGTATTGCTGAGTCCATACAGCCACGTATGTGTTCGATCAGTTGTTTGTAGTGGGCACAGCCACAAAGTCATAACACAGTTAGACACCTCTCCAATTTAGTCATGATAATCATGCTTACTGTACTAACCATGGCTGTGTCAGGGCAATGCAACAACCAGTAGCTGTAGAAATGTCCCTCTTTTGGGTGGACAGTAACTAAGATTACACATGTGTGCAACATGTACAGCTGTTTTAACTGACATTTTGCATCGCATGTTTGTTTTCATGAGGTGGACACATACACATACTCATACTGATGCATACCTAATACCTCACATACATGTCTGTTCTATGTCAGTATGGCACACTAAATTCACACTCTTACTGTGCAGTCATCCCTCTCAACCTGTTACAGCAGGAGATCTGTAGGATGCCATGCATACATGGGTGCAATGGGACAAAATCAGTGACAGTGTCTCAATATTGCTGTAACATAATTGAGTCATTCAATAGCACAGTAGCTGTTGCACTGACAGGCACCCCCTGGAGGATGTCCAACAGTCATATGGCAGAAAGAGAGAGGAAAGGCTAGGAGAGTGGTATTGAGGGTAAGAATTGTTAATGTTGGCAGTATGAGTGGTATAGAGACCAGGCTAGCTGATATGATGGCCAGAGGGATGGTTGATATATTGTGTGTGCAAGATACCACATGGAAGGGGATCATGGCTGGGTGTATGGTAGGCAGGTCACAATTGTGCTATCAAGGTGTGGACTGGAGGAGGAAGGGGGTAGTATTCCAAGAGTGTTTTTGGAGGATGACATGAGTGTCTGATAAACTGATGTTTCTGAAGCTGTAAGCTGATGGTGTAATGATGACTGTTGTTAGTGCATATGCTATGCAAGTTGGTTATGCAATGGATGAGAAAGAGAAATGTGACATCAGTTGGATGACATGGTGATGACTGTACCCAAGGGTGACAGACTGGTCATTGCAGCAGATGTCAATGGCCATGTTGGTGAAGGGAACAGAGGGGATGGGGAATTGATGGGTATGTATGGTGTTAAAAGGAGTGGAGACTGTGAGATGGTAGTGGATTTTGCAAAAAAGATGGACATGGCTGTGGTGAATATGCACTATAACATGAGGGAGGAGCATAGGGTGACATACAAGAGTGGAGTAAGATGCACACAGGTGGAATATAGCCAATGTAGGAGGGCCAGTTTGAAGGAGATTGGAGATTGTAAAGTGGTGACAGGGGAAAGTGTATTTAGGCAGCAGAGAATGTTGGTATGTGAGATGATGTTGGTGATCGAGATGAGGAGGAGTGTGGGAGCAGCACCAAGGATCAAATGGTGTGAATTGGAAAAGTGTGCTTGAGAGGTGGAGTTTAGGGAAGAGTTGAGATAGGCACTATATGGCAGTGGCAATCTAACAAATATCTGGTTAAGTACAGCAGAACTGGTAAGGGAAACAGCTAGAAGGGTGCTTGGGGTGACATGCGGATGGAGGAAGCAATACAAGGACACCTGTTGTTGGACTGAGGAAGTACCCGACAGTATACAGACACAGAGGTTGGGGAAGAATGAGTGGAATTGTCAGAGAGATGAGGAAAGTAGCCAGGAGTATGTGGAGATGATGTGCATGGAAAAGAGAGAGGTGGCAAAGGCTGAGGATGGGCATATGAAGAGTTCTATGACAGTCTGGACACTAAGGAGGGATGAAAGGAATTATACCGATTGGCTGGACAAATGTACTGAGCTAGGAAAGATGTGCAGCAGATAAGGGTGGTAAAGGATGATGAGGTATTTGTACTCACAAGTGAGGAGAGTGTGTTGAGCACATGGACAGTGTACTTTGAGGGGATGATGAATGAAGAGAATGAGACAGAGAAGGTTGGATGATGTGGGTATGTTGAATCAAGAAGTGTAATGGTTTAACAAGGACGATGTAAGGACAGCTATGGAGAGGATGAATACTGGCAAGCCTGTTGGTCCAAATTACACACCTGTGGAAGCATGGGGTTGTTTAGGGGATATGGCAGTGGTGTATTAGCTAGACGGTTTACTGATATCTTGGGAAGTGTGAGGTTGCATGAGGAGTGGAGAGAAAGTGCTTGGGTACAGTGTTAAGAACGAGACTGATGTGCAGAGCTGGGATAACTACAGAGGGATAACATTGACTAGTCACTGTATGACTTTATAGGTAAGAGTAGTGGAAGCTAGGTTGCGCAGGGAGGTGAGGAGTATTAGTCAGCAGTATAGTTTCATGCATGGAAAGGGCACTACCGATGTGATGTTTGCTCTGACACTGTTACTGGTGGAATACAGGGAAGGTCAGGAGTTGCTCTGTGTCTCTCTGGACTTACAAAAAGCATATGACAGGGTGCCTAGACAGGAGTTGTGGTATTGTATGATGAAGTCATGAGTGGAAGAGATATATGTAAGAGTGGTACAGGATATGTACAAGGGTGGTGTGACAGCACTGAGGTCTGCATTGGGATTGATGGATGTTTTTAAGGTGGAGGTGTGATAACATCAGGGATCTGCTTTGAGCCCTTTCTGATCTGCAATGGTGATGGACAGGTTGACAGACAAGATCATACGGGAGTCCCCGTTGACTATGCTGTTTGCAGATGACATTGTGGTCTGTATTGAGAGTAGGGAACAGCTTTTGGAGACCCTGTAGAGGTGGGCATATGCTCTAGAGAGGACAGGAATGAAGGTCAGCAGCACTAAGACAGAACATCTGTGTGTGACTGAGAGGGAAGATAGCGGAATGTTTAGGATGCATGGGGTACAATTGGCAAAGGTGGATGTGTTCAAATGTTTGGGATCAAAGTTTCAGAGTAATGAGGACTATGGAGGACAGGATGGAGAGGGTGGAGAAGAGTGTCAGGAGTGATATGTGATAGACAAGTACCAGTAAACATGACATGTAAGGTCTACAAGAGGGTAGTGAGACCAGCTATGTTATCTGGGTTGGAGACAGTGGCATTGACAAAAAGGCAGGAGTCAGAGCTGCACATGGCAGAGTTACAGATGTTATGATTTGCACTGGGTGTGACATGGGTGCACAGGCTTAGCAATATGTATATGACAGGCTCAGGCCATGTTGGACGGATAAGAGACAAAGATGGAGAGGCAGCATTACATTAGTTTGGATATGTGCTGAGGAGGGGTGCTACGTATATTGGGAAAAGGATGGTAAGGATGTAGCTTCCAGGTAAGAGGAAGAGAGGAAGGCCTCAGATAAGGTTTCTGGATGTGGTGAGAGAGGATATGCAGGTGTTTGGTGTGAGAGAGCAAGATTCAGAGAACAGGCAGAAATGTCAACAGATGATCCACTGTGGCAATTCCAAATAGGAAAAGCCAGAGGACAATGAAGGTGGATGTTGTAATGTCAGTCTTCACAGATTTGGCAAGGATTTGACAGACATAACACAGCTCTATGGGTAAATGACTACAAATATGAACCACACATATGGTCAGTGTGCAGAACACTGGACAGTTGAATGGTATGAGCTCAGTATATAACATACAGTTCAACACACACATCAGCAGCAGTACTTTATTCTGCACATGCTCTGTATAGTTGTCTTATATTTATAAGACAAAATGTGTATCATAGTTATATGCCAAGGTAACATATGGATATGTACAACATCCCAGTAGCTGGCCTAGTCACTACAGACAGAGCTACATGCTCTGGCCATCAGTGCTGTTCAGCAGTACATCACTACAGCAAGTCCTGTTGAGACATATGCTTTCAAACCCCTATTTTCCATTATTACAGGCCACCTACTGCATTCAGTTACATCCTTACTTCTTTCACATACCTTTTTTTCTTTTTTTTTCTGGATATTTCACAGATAGACCTTTTTTTCTCACACTACTTCAGCTTTGCACTGATGGACTGTCTATGTCAAAGGTGGTTTGAATAGATGACAGCTTGTCTTTTGTAGGTAATGCTCATGACCAGGTGATGGCCTGAGCACCAATTGGTGTTCCCCAGTTGCTGATTGCATGCAGAGCAGCTGCGTAGTTATTCCAATAGCCAATGTAATGGCAACACACTCCTATAACTGAGTACTCCATGTGGGCATTGGCCCTTCCCCTTACCTGTGAGGAAGACATCCTGGAGGTGTGTTTGCTAATACCTCTTAGAACAAGACCTGTGGAGACAAGCCAACTAAATGGTGAAGAGGATCTAAGACATAGGGGCAGAATGTGAGTATTGCTTTTATATGTTTTGAATACTGCTTGTTTAACAATGTTTGACTGAACCTGTTACTTCTGCATGGGTTTCAGTCTGAAAAAGTTCTGTGTCTGCATAGCTCTCAACTGTAATGCTATCCACATAATGACCACATGTTTGCCTGCTATATTTGGTCTGTTCCTCAGACGGGTGTCCTTGGCAAATCAGTAGCATACTCTGGTGATTGCAGTCAGTAAATGCTAATATCCATTTGTGTTTCAGACTTTATATCCCACAAAAAAGGTATGTTACCAACAAACCCTGTAACACCAGCAATTTTCTCAGTGTATAACAGCAATATTTCAAGTATGGACATGTTTTGGGGCATCTGTCCCAAATTATCTCAGGCTTTGTACATATGCCATACAGTAGGAGGTTGATAGTTAGGGTCTACCATTATTTTGTTTTGTCATTCCTGCTGAGGGGAAAGGGTAGACGACATGTGGGACTCTGTACATTCAAGAGGTTGGTGTATGGACAATGCTCTTAGATGCCCTTGTAACATATTTTATGTGGAGAGAGTAACAAGTGTTTTAAAACTAGGTTGTTAGAACATTTGAGACATATTACTGATGAGAAAGAAGACAGTTCTATGGCTGTACATTTTAATAATTCTAACCTTGGAGGTAGTAGTCATGAAAGAACATTTGTTATGTACAGAATCAGTTTAAATTCTTAAATGTGATACATTATCCACTAGGGGGTTAAATGAGTAGTGTAATTGGAGGCTGTGTATATATATGTAATTAAGTGTAGTGTGTTACATGGTACTGCTTTGGAAAAAGTCTGTTTCTCAGTTTGATCAAACAGTCATAAGAGAACAATTGTTATGTACAGAATCAATGTATGTTTTGAAATGTGATGCTTTATCGCCTAGGGGGTTGAATGAGGAGTGTAATTGGAGGCTGTGTATTTAAATGTATTTAGGTATTAATTGCATCTTCTAATTAAGGCAAGTATTTCTTGTAATGTGTTACTCCTTGAAGGCTTTGGCAAAGACATCAGAGTACAATGAACTTGTGTGAATTACTGGCTGTTAGTATTATTGTTTACTATCTTCACTCATTGTAGTTGTTTTGCTAGAGGTCACTGCATATGTCTGGCCATTGTGTATGGCCTATCATGATTTTGTAGCCGCATACTGTTCACTTATTATTTGGACGATGAGCGGGGGCAGATGTGAGTGCCATGGGTCCTTCTGTATCCAACTGTGCATGCTGCCCCAGTCATGGGTGGTGTATCAGCAGCAAATATTTGTATGGGCATTTAGAGACATGTATGTATGTGTATATATATATATATATATATATATATATATATATATATATATATACACGTCGGTATTTATTGGTAATATATCTATATATTGTTATACATATATATATATATATATATATATATATATATATATATATATATATATATATGTATCTCCACAGGTCTACCTGAAAATGCCAAAAACCGCAGCTCAACGACAACGAGAACACTGACACCAGAAGATCGACAATGGAGAAGACCGACAGTTGATAATCCCGATGCTGAGAACACCGATATGTTAAGGTAAGTGAGCGATAGGGACAGATGTTAGGGTCAGGGTGTGGGTAAGGTAAGTGTGTGATAATGACGGATGTTAGGGTAGGGTGCGGGTCAGGTAAATGTGCGATAGTGATGGACTTGAGGGTTAGGGGTGGATTAAGTGAGTTAGGGTTAGGGTATGGGTCAGGTAAGGGTGTGATAGTGACAGACCTTAGGATTAGGGTTTGGGTTAAGGTAAGTGCATAGATAGTTGTGTATGTAAGGTTTAGTGTAGGTTTGTAAGGTTTTTGGTGTGCTTGTGTTGTGTGTGTGTTTTTCGAGAAAGGAATTTGTTTTGTTGATTGTCGGGATTTTGGTTTGTCGGGCATGTGAAGTTTCGTGTTTTTGAACTTTTCTTTTTTTCGTTTTTTTTTTTGTGTCTGTTATTTCGTTGTCGGTGTTTTGGCATGTTGGTGTTATCAGGTAGACCCATCTCCACACATACATATCCCTCTATATATGTAAATATTTTTTCAGGTATATATTTGTAGATAATCATTCCTCATTGCATAGTGTGTCTTTCCTATTGTAAACTAACTGTACTGCATGATATGTTGTAAAAAACATCTAAGCATCTCACAGCTAAGATAGCCTAGTGATAAATTGCTGTGACTATGATGTATAGCATCCTGGGTTCAAGAAGAGCATGGCTGATTATTTTGTTGCTGGCCAGAAGCTGGACTGCTGGATACAGAGTGATTAAGGCACTTTTAAGCAGTTGTAAACAGGTTTGCGTGGGTTTGTGCAGATCTAATTGAAGCTAAATGACTCTTATGTCTGCTTATGTCAGCTTATCTAGTTGCAAACACTTATTTAAAAAAAATTTAAAAATCTTTATACATTTCCAAATGGCTTTTTCCCAGCCCTATACCACCATATGTGAGGCATTTGACTTACAAATATCATTTCAATTCAAAAAATGTATTTACAACTGCTTCCCCACATGAAATATGTCAGCCAGAGCTGGGATTCAAACTGTGCATGGCTTAGACACTAAACTTGTGCTCTAACTACTACGCTATATCATTAATGAGGATTTATCCTTCACAATTCTATTTGACTGTCAAATAGTATTTAAGCTGGGCTGAGCAAAGCACCATGGTGTGCAAACCCGCTGGGCTGTGCTTTTTTTTTTGTAAAAAAAAAATATAAAGGAATATTAAATTATTACATATATTTATCAGCAGGTTTCAGGCATGTGGGGCAGGGATCTGGCCATTCTGGGGGCAGTCATGTACTGTGCAGGCTACTTCTAAGGGATTGTGTGCTTTTTGTTTTTCTTATTTCAGTGTCCATGGACACTGACATGCTAGTTTTACATTTCAGTGTCCGTGGACACTAAAATAATGCATAATATTAGAGCCAGGCTCTAATATTTTGCTACTTCCTTGTTTGAAAGTCCCATACAGCACTTTCTGAGTGCAGGGGGTGTGTTCAAGTCTCCGTGCAGGACTTATACATGCCCCCTACACTCGTACATGGATCGTGTAAGTGTAGGAATACAGCAGCGTGCCCTCATTAATATATAGGGCATGCTGCTGCTGTATTCCTACACAGAACAGTCCATGCAAGAGTAGACTATTCTTGCACGGACTGTTCATGAACCCCGGGGAGGGTATTTCAGTACTTAATGTAGACTCAAGTCCTTTTCAGATACATTATGATCACCATGGCAAAAGAGGCTAGAAAGTAATTTATTAATAATTGTTGTGGCTACTTTGGTTGTTAGATTTTACTGAAGGAAACCCCTCTTTCCTCACTCCAAAGCATCCTGCTTGCTTTTCAGAATTGGAGACCCTCCTGGTGATGGCATAAACCAGGAACAGATACTTCATTACTAAAGCTGACTGGAAAAGATGTGGTCTAGCATGATCCTTAGCCCATCCCTCTGAATTTTTTTTTCATATGGATAGTAAGTTTACAGCAGTCTTCATTATCAGGCTGGATTAATAAAGACAAATGGTACAGTCTGCTTTTTCCCCATAGCTTAGAGTGTGACCACTCTTTTGAAGGCTACAGCTGTCCCAGGCTCTTGAGAAAAAATACACATCTGCCAGGTAGAGCTTACGTTGGGGGATGAAACCTAATCCTACCCCTCAGGACAGAGGGAGATAATTAACTGCTTACTCCCACCTTTCTCCAGTCAGCTTCTTGAGTACCTGATCCTGTTAATCAAACCCAGGTGATCTGAGGTATAATCAGGGCTTTACCAGTACATGTGATGAAGCCAGCAGTGATTAAGCAAGCAGTGATGGAGTCAGCAGTGATGGAATCAGCAGTAATGAAGCCAGCAGTGATGGAATCAGCAGTGATGGAGCCAGCATGATGGAGACAGCAGCGATTGAATCAGCAGTGATGGAGACAGCAGTGATAGACACAGCAGTGATGGAGTTGGCAGCAATGGAATCTGTATTGATGTAGTCAGCAGTGATGGAGACAGCAGTGATGGAATCAGCAGTGATGGAGACAGCAGTGATGGAATCAGCAGTGATGGGGACAGTGGTGATAGACTCAGCAGTGATGGAGCTGGCAGCAATGGAATCAGCAGTGGAAGACTTATGGCTATTGCATGTTCAATTTGTAGTAGAGCTCATATGGGAACAGCTGTAGGAAGGATGTTTTATTTATTTGTCAATGGGTTGGAAAGCCATCCCGAAACCTTCAGCCGTGACCTGGGCAAAAAGCACTAAAATAAGGTTTTGGTCCATTATAATTTAATTTTCAGTAGGTTTATGCCATGTAACACTTCTAGTTTATATGAGTATTTTTGCCTTATAGAATATGGCAAAGTGATAGAGCAAGTTGCTTACAAAATTAACTGTGAATTTAGCAGATGTGAGTGGTTAGCAATCATTAGTCAGTTCCAAATATTGTTTTAGAGGTCATTAGTAATTTGTAATTGAAAAGCAATGATTCAGGATACTTTGAGAAATGCATGGAGTGTTGTTTTTAATGGCAAGTTTATTCTGGTTGTATTAGGAATGTCTTAAAGTAAGAAGTAAATATTAGGTAAGTTAATTGTGATGCATCCATTGAAACCTCCTGCTGTACCTGAATGGCATTTTTGCATTGTATTTTATAGTAGCACAGATACAACACAGAGTGGAATAAAGTGACTGCAGATAACATTTGCCACTGGAGTAGATTACCAAGTGGAGACAACTTATTTTAAAGGAATTGCAGGCATAAATATTTGACAGAACATAAAGCTAAAGGTCAAATGATATTCATCGAATGTCTATGCACTGTGGCATGTTACCCTCTGGCAGACAAGACAAAAAAGCTTAAATTACACTGGTAGTAGTATTGCTTTGCACGATGCATATTGTTATTAACAACCTGCTAGGCCATCATACCTAGTTGCCCCTAAAAATACCATTCCTTTGATTAAAGCATGCTAATGCACTCAAACAGAAATTATACTGTAACTTTATAACTATACACTGCCAATAGCATTGTTTAGTACAAAACACATACCAGTGAACATGTTGCTGTACCATGATATAGTTTTGCTCAGTATACATTAATCATAGTGCTGTTTTGCACAATGCATAATAAATAATTTCAACAAGAAAAACAAATTCAGAATAATTCACAAAACCAGCAACTAGCTGTATAGCTCTTATATCTTCCATGCATACAATCATGGCACTAATACGGCATTATCAAATGTATGTCAAATCCTTCTCATTTGAAATAGTTGCTAAGGGTAAGCCTAGAGTATGGACCTAGAATTACAATTATGGTCTGGTTTATTATTATCAGTAAAAGAATAATTTGCTATGTTTGGATTGGGTAGAGATGGCTGAGTCAGTTAGTGGGGTTATGATAATACAGAAACTGTACTGTAAAACAGTATATCTGGGACAACTTGCTATAGAAAAACAAATTCCAAAAATAAATTCCCAGCATGGTGGCATTGTAATCTGAAAGATTATATAAGAAAAAAAGGTCTTCTTGTGTTTATCATAGATGTCTAAATAAGTTTAATAAAAAGAACTTAAGGTTGAGAAGTAAAGAATTATCATTGAGTATAATAAATTCAAAATAAAATATGAAAAATTGCTGGCATATGATCAAACAAGCATCAAAGAAATGTATACAGATATTAATTCTTTCAGGAATGAAACATCATATTAATTATATTTTTGTAGGTGATTAGATCCATGTAAGTTTAATCAATATTTATGTAGGTGGATTAATCACTGGCTGAGAGGCAGAACCCAAAGATTAGTGATTCAAGGAAAAAATCAGAACCAGGACTTGTGAGATCAGTTATTTCTCTGGGATTTATGCTCAAGCCTTTGTTGTTTAATATTGTTTTTGCTTCCAATCTGCATGGTGATCATTGATAGTTGGTTAAGTACACCAACAGCTGCAAAACTGAATTTTTGCTAATAATGAAGGTGAGTTCACTTATATTAACAGGTATTTACTATGCTTATGTTAGTGGGCTAGTCGTCTCTCATTTGCTGAGGAAAAAGTATAATGTCATGTATTTTAGTAAGAAAAAATTAAGGAGATCTATTACATTGTCTACATTTGATTTAATCGAAGTTAGTGATTACAAAAACTATGGAATTCTGACTCATTTCTCTTTTTACTTTGAAAATCATGTGAGAGCCATCTGCAATAAAGCCTTGAGACAGATGTGTTTGATTCTCAAACACTTTACAATGATAGAGGTTATAATCTTAGCTAGTTTATTTAAGGTGTAAATTAGACCAATTTTAGAATGTAATATAGTGTTCTCTACTCTTAATGATCAACAGCTTAAATGTATAGAACCAGTACAATATAAATTAAAAAAAAGAATACCTGATCTTAAGCAGTTATAAGGATATATGCATTTCAGCAGGTCATTATACTCTCTATTATAGATACATTAGGAGCCAAATTTTATTTCCCTATAAGGTATTTAATGACTATTTTATTCAGTTTATATTGGGTTTGGAAGTATATAATAACCCTAATACATATACATATCATAATTTAAAGTTCTTTTTATAGTTATGCAATAAAAAGAGCAAAATGTATTTAACACATAGAAATTTTTAATTACCTGAATACATCAGGAGTGTATATAGTCTAAAAAATTAAGAAGTCTTGGGATAATTGGGCTGATTCTATGGTGTTTGATCTAGCAATTGCTGACACAGTGTTTCTTGAAACCCATAAGATTTGAACACTTTATCTAACTTATCAGCCTATATTTAGTTGTGCACTGGTGAACAAAAAATGGCTCCCAATGTCATGCAGAACATCTTGTTTTCCATTTTAAAGTGACTTTTGTGATGGCAAACTCACATGCATGAAATGACTCCAGAATGTAACATTTCAAATTGCAGAAATGGATTTAAAAATGTCACACACATTGTCTCCAAGAAATAGAAATTCTGCTATACTTTTTTTTTAATTACATAGTGCAAGGCACTCTGCTTAAAAAGTTAATGATAAATGCACTGGAACTGCATCATACTGCTGCAGCTCAGCACATATATATAATTTATTACATATCTGTTAGAGTTATAATTACTGAAAGATGTGCTGGAAGTTGTCATCACATTTCTGTGGAATTGTCCATTACATAGCACAAATTGTGCTTATCTCAATCAGAAGATCTGTTTGAAGTTTTTATTACTTTGCACACTGCACACAAAGGAGCTTCTCTAAAAGAATGTGTTTGTTGCATGAGCATGCAAGACACAAAAATAATCTGGTGGATTCGAAGCATGTTCAAGAATATAGCAACTTAAACTGAGTGCAAGAAAATGATAGCAGTTCATTAAAAATGTCCAGAGATTCATTACACTTTGCTGCAAAAAGTGAAGTGAGTACTGTGGAAATTAATGTGTTTGGGCCTTGAAGATTAATTAAACAAAAGCGATAAAAGAAAGCAGAGATGAGTATTATGGCTACAAAATTGCACAAAAGGGTCAGAAAATGGCAGAAAACAGTTAGCAATTATCCAATTTCAAGGACAGTTGGGAAGACCTCAACCATAATGTTGTATACCGACCGATATGAACTGTCCATCTGTACAAGACAAAACATGATGGAAGTCATTCAAGAATTTGCAAATAACTTAAAGGTACAAAACAAGGATGTCCACTTTCTCCACTATTATTCACTTTAGTAATGGAGCCTTGGGCTGATTTGATCAGAAACAGTACTGACATAGAGGGTTTTGAAATAGATGAAAATACAACATCCAAAATTCAACTTTTTGCAGATGATGTTCTAATTGCATCAGCAGGATCTAATTCTTCTATACAGTCTCTATTTGATAACATGATGAATTTTAAAAGTATTTCTGGTTTAATATTCAATGAAGAAAAAACTAAAATACTACCTATATATATACACGAAAAAATATTCTCATTAGTGATTTTACTAAATATGTACCCAATTCAGGTCAGATAACTTATTTAGGTATAATACTATCTAAAGATATTAAATCTATTATATATAATAATTATAATACCTGTTTTCTTAATATACAAAATCTTTTTAATACCTGGAATAATATGTTTTTTACTATGGAGGAGAGACTTACAATTATTAAAATGATAATATTCCCCAAGATTTTATACTTAATACAATCAATAATACTTCCACCTACAAAATAATTATCAAGAAACTGAACACACTAATGTTAAATTTCTTATGGGCACCTAATAGACCTAGGATTGCATTAAAGAAACATACTAATAGCTGGTCTCAAGGGGGTATTTATTTTCCAGACTTTAATTTATATACTATCTCTTCTATTGTAAAAGTTATTACTTTATTAATAGATCAGTCATATGTCACAAAATGGAAAGATTATTGGGAGCTAATTAGTATACACTTCATGAAAATCTCCTTAACACATAAAAATAGGATTGTAAATAACTCCATGTTATGGTTACTAAAGGAATTTTGTACTTCACCTATTACACCTAAACATATGGTTTGTTACCCATTAAATATTATTATTAGTTATCGTAACTTTATATTCATGCACCCTAAGTATAGGGAATGGAATTTTATTGTATTTCCTATAATGTATACTCAGGGTATGCTTTTGTCATCTACTTCTGAAGGAACTCATTTAGCTATAGATAATGATCTAAAGTACTGATATCAGTTGATATCTGATAATAAAGTTAAAAATCTAGATTTCTTAAAACAAGAATTTGATCTAAGAGAAACTTGCTGGTTAGAGGTTCAGACCTTTAGACAACATCTCATTAATAAAATAGATTTAATGTCTATAACTGTTAAATAATCTATTCCAACACTGATTGATTACTTGATATTAAATTTACAACATAAAGTTTCTGATAAAGGTAAACTTTCATACATACATAAAGTTATCAGACAAGAAACTTTTTACAGTGTAGATTCATACTGGAATTATTTCACTTCTATTAATGGGGACCCACCAAATCAACAAGATAAACAATATATATTGGAATCTGCTTATAGAACTACATCTTCCATTGTCTGGAGACTTTATACACGGAAATTTTTACATAGATCTTTTTATACACCTTTGATGATGAATAAAATAAATAATAAAGATAATCTATGTAAGAGATGTAATGTAGAAATTAATGCTGACTGGGCTCATATGTTTGATGACTGTATAAAATTGAAAGAATACTGGAAGTCAATTAATGAATTTTTGCAGGCTCTTTTTACAGATAATTTCATTATTTCTAAATCTCTTATATTATTCAACACACCTGTACCTCAAAGTGTTAAAAGGTTAAGCTTCCCTTGTTATGGTCTATTCTAGCAGTGGCTAGGAAAATAATAACTAGAAATTGGATTTCAGATACACCTCCTTCATTCAATGAATTTAAAATGTTATGAATATAGTGTGCCATATGGAAATAAACACAATTAGGACTAGAACAAATAGAAAAACATCTTATTTTATTGTATGGGATAATTTACAAAATTTGTTAAAAAAATTTAAATTTCAATAGCATGGTATTTTAGTTTAATTAATTGATCTGATTGTAGTGGATGTCTTTGTAAATACTTTAGTTGTTTTGTTGAATATTATAATAATACCTATTTTTAATTACTTGTATAAAATTGTTATGATATTTCTCTTATATGTTAAAACAATAAACCTGTTTTGAAAAAAAAGAATTTGCAAATAAAACAGTATAATTGTAGAATGTGCATCTGTACACATGGAGAGATATTAATGGAAGTTAATATGCACACCCTTGAGTAGAAAAAGTATGACAGGATTTTCAGATACCACAAGTGAAACAGTAGTGACCATGAAGGTGTTGCATTTTAGAGATATAAATATATAAGTCTAAAATTATGTGATTATAATGGGGATGGATCATCAATGACTGTGTGGCAAAGTTCTCACTTTTTTATAATAGGAATGGGGGACACATTTCAAAGCCATCCTGAGAAGGTCATTGGGTCAATACTAGTGAAAGATCATCAAGATTGCATAGAACAAACTCCTTCTGGAAAACTCTTAACAGTCCTGCACCTAGGATCGCAGGCCTACACTCATCAATTGCATAGTCTGCAGCCCTTTAGAAGATGGGACTTTTTTCTGTACCACCTCTAACAGCAAAAGTAGATATAATGGCATTTTTACTGATAGGATCACATTGCCTTTGCCTTTACATTAGCTGTATTGAAGCACACTGTCATCACTGGCCTTTGAAAGCTTAATACTTCTTTCATAACAACCTCAAGTACCAAGAAGGAAGACAGGTCTCTTGTTGGCAAAATGTCTTGCCATTTTATACATGACTCCCCATTCAGTCTACCTGCTTAAGTTATCTATATTAAATTTTATTTTATGTTTATTTATATAATTTAATAGCAAGGTTTTCTGTTTGGGTTAAGACCCATTTTCAATGGACTCCCAGGAGCACTATCTGGTTAAGCGACAGCTCTGAGTCACATGATGCACACAAGGAATGTAGTAATCAAACCAAGGATTAGAGAATGAAGCTCATTAACCTCACTTTTTTTTGTCTTCATATTTTTCAAATTATGAGCCAGATAAGATTCAAGACCATTATATTTCACCACCTTATGAGTAAAACTCAAGACCATTATATGTAACCACCTTATGAGTCTAAATTGTTTTAAGACCAAACCAAGGTGCAAGAGACTAGAATCACTGAGACACAGCCAAAAAGTATGCAAAAACAATCAGACTCATATTTGCAGGTATATATTACAATTTCATACAAAATGAAAAAAAGTAATATTATAGCTTAAAACAGCTTATGATAAATAAGGGCATTACCGATATAAGCTTAATTGCTTCTTTAAGCAATACATCGTCCACAGTGCTGTATACACATCAATACAGTTCATCTGTCTACAAAGAGATAACATTATGGATGTCCTTCAGGGAAGATTGGCTGTTCCAAAGCAGATTGTTAGACAATGCTGAGAACAAGATACCAGATACTACTACACATAGTGGGTATTACATCTGGCTGTAGTAAAAAAAGCTAATGGCTTGTATAGGTTTTTCCAGAAGCTATATAGACCACACTAGGGCTGTACCAGTTACATCCTTTAATTTGACCATATTTATTTACGCTGTCACCCCTCATCAGACTGAATTAAAGCAACTGTTTTTAATTCCAAGACTTGTTTCTATGAGTTCCAGAACAATGAGACTGAATGAGCAAAAATGAGTACTAACATATATTAAATCTATCGCTGTAGGCTTCTCTCTTCCCTGCAACTAGCTTCTTCTTCTTCTTTCAGCTGCTCCCGTTAGGGGTCGCCACAACAGATCAGCTGTTTCCATTTCTTCCTGTCCTCTGCATCTTGCTCTGTCACACCAATCACCTGCATGTCCTCTCTCACCACATTCCTAAACCTTATCTTAGGCATTCCTCTTTTCCTGTTACCTGGCAGCTTCATCCTTAGCATCTTTTTTCCAATATACTCTGCATCCCTCCTCAGCACATGTCCATACCAACGTAATCTTGCCTCTCTGGCTTTGTCTCCAAACCTTCCAACCTGAGCTGACCCTCTAATATACTTATTCCTAATCCTGTCCATCCTCGTCACACCCAGTGCAAATCTTAACATCTTCAACTCTGCCACGTCAAGCTCTGACTCCTGCCTTTTTGTCAATGCCACTGTCTCCAACCCATATAACATAGCTGGTCTCATTACCCTCTTGTAGACCTTCCCTTTCACTCTTACTGGTACTCGTCTGTCACAAATCACTCCTGACACTCTTCTCCACCCACTCCATCCTGCCTGTACTCTCTTCTTCACCTCTCTTTCACACTCACCATTACTCTGAACTGTTGATCCCAAGTATTTAAACTCATCCACCTTCGCCATCTCTACTCCCTGCATCCTCACCATTCCTCTATCCTCCCTCTCATCACACACATATATTCTGTCTTAGTCCTGCTGACCTTCATTCCTCTTCTCTCTAGAACATATCTCCACCTCTCCAGGTTCTCCTCCATCTGTTTCCTACTCTCACTACAGATCACAACGTCATCTGCAAACATCATAGTCCACGGGGACTCCTGTCTGATCTCGTCTGTCAACCCATCCATCACCATTGCAAATAAGAAAGGGCTCAGAGCTGATTCTTGATGTAATCCCACCTCCACCTTAAACGCATTTGTCACTCCCACCGCAGACCTCACTGCTGTCACACTACCCTCGTACATATCCTGTACCACTCTTACATACTTCTCTGACATGCCCGACTTCCTCATACAATACCACAACTCCTCTCTAGGCACCCTGTCATATGCTTTCTCTAAATCCACAAAAACACAATGCAACTCCTTCTGACATTCTCTGTACTTCTCCATCAACACTCTCAGAGCAAGCAACGCATCTGTAGTGCTCTTTCCCAGCATGAAACCATACTGCTGACCACTAATCATCAACTCCCTTCTTAACCTAGCTTCCACTACTCTTTCCCATAACTTCATGCTGTGACTCATCAATTTAATCCCTCTGTAGTTACTACAGCTCTGCACATCACCCTTATTCTTAAAAAATCGGTACCAAAACACTTTTTCTCCATTCCTCAGGCATCCTCTCACTTTCCAAGATTTCATTAAACAATCTGGTTAAAAACTCCACTGTCATTTCACCAAAACACCTCCATGCTTACACAGGTATGTCATCTGGGCCAACAGCCTTTCCATTCTTCATTCTCTTCATAGCTATCCTTACTTCCTCCTTGCTAATCCATTGTACTTCATGATTCACTATCCACACATCATCCAACCTTCTCTCCCTCTCATTTCTTCATTCATCAACCCCTCAAAGTACTCTTTCCATCTCCTCAACACACTCTCCTTACTTGTGAGTATGTTTCCCTCATTATCCTTTATCACCTTTACCTGCTGCACTTTATCACCTTTACCTGCTGCACATCTTTCCTAGCTCGGTCCCTCTGTCTAGCCAATCGGTACAGGTCCTTTTCTCCCTCCTTAGTGTCCAACCTTTTATACAGCTCACTGTAATCTAAAATTTTCTTCAGATGCTGCCTCAATGTATGAAGCAGCTACATAAAATTAATCAAGAAAAATCATTGAAAGGTTGTGTTGGTATGGTTTATGTTCATTTATATAAATGTAAGATTGCCTATGTCATAGGTGATAATTTAATAAAGATGTTTCTTGTTAAAAAATGAAAAAGAAAAATCATTAAAATGAAACTCTCTTTGTGCATGCTCTTTCTAATATTCCCCCTAAGATATTATCTTTTAAAATAATGTTTTGTCTTCATATTTTTAGAATGATGAGCCAGCTCCACTCCACATGTAAAGTAGCTATAGAAGGCACTCCATTTTGTTTGAAAGTCAGACTTCACAAGCTGATAAAGTAGTCCTTGCAAACTGCATGTGGCTTCAATTTCAGCATATAGTGTGTATATTGCATTTTCTACTGTTCAGTTTTATTAACTTACAGGATAATTGTCAATGCCTGTTGCTTAGAATACAGCAGACATTACTTTGGAAATACAATAAATTATGTGGTGCAAAACATGATAACACTAAGTAAACAGTGCTCCATTTCCCACATGACTATGGGAAAGTGATGGATAATTTGTATGCAAACAGCACAGAAATACATCCAGCTTATTTATGCTTTTTTTTCTTTTTGGAATAACCTACAGGTAACAAAAGTTACCAAACCAATGATCTTGCAGGAAAAAAGGGCATTGTGTACCTGTGACATATTTTAACAAAAGAAGGAACTGTCTTAAAATCCTGTCACTCACTGAAATAAAAAATAGCCTTATGAGGGAAAGGTTATAGATATTCTTCCCACTCCAGCAGACTCTGCAAAACCTATGGAATGCAGCTTGAAACTGAACTGCTGATAATAAAGGTCAGCAACAATAACATGTGCTTATAAGTAATGTCACAATGACCAAAGGATGCACACACTGGGAATTGACCACCAGGAAATAAAAACAACATTTATTCTTGATTGTGAATTTAATCGCTTTCGTCCTGTACATTCAATTGGACTTCATCAGAAATTTGAAATTTTCTTGAGAATTCTGACAACCAAACACAACAAATGTATCTACTGTACACCAGTCTAGCAAATACTAAAGAACTCCAACACCACCTGCATCCCACAATGATTGCTGATGGCTTTGTCTTCTTATAGGCTTAGTTTAAAATGCCAGAAGTATGCTAGCTGTTGTAACTAACTACCAAGAAGGCCACTTTAAAGTTTCTACTAACATAAAATGGGCTAAATATATATTTCAGAAAAAAAGAGGTTCACTTCTTCCATTTGATGAAACAGAGTTTGGCAACTTTAAAACAGTTTGATTACTGAAGGTTGTTACAAAGTTGATCTGTTCTATGCATCACATGCTTGTTTTTTGTTTTTGTCAAAGAAAAATATTATTAGTTACATGTATAGCTGGGTAAAAATCTCAATAAAAAGAAAAAAAAAACAATATAAATAATATGATTATTGTCACCTTACTCATAGAAAAAACAGTAACATAGCAGCTCTCCCCAAAAATATATAAACATTTTTATGGATAATTTTCCCCAGATGTTACTGGGATCCATTTTAACTCCCTTTCCCTGTTGTTGAAAGACCTTAATGGTATCAGGCTGGATTCCCAAAAATAACACTGTATATCTTCAAAGTGAAAAGTCTACTCCCCCATACACACACACACACACACACACACACACACACACACACACACACACACACCTGGTTCTACTATGAAACATCGACTTTATTAAAACTGACAAGCTGAAAGGCTGAAAAAAATGCCTGAAATTCAGATGGGCAAAAAATCCTTTTTAATTGTTTTTTGCAGGAGGATACCCCTCACTATCCCCATGTTGTGCCAAGCACCCCACACCCACACCATCTGAACTTATATATAGAAACTCTATAATCACACCAACTCCAAGAAGGGAGGAAATCTCCAAAACAAGTGAATTATTCCTGGAGCACAATTAGCGACTGCACCAGCAATTACTTCTTATAGGAAGCACTGTCCAGTATTATGTCATTCATCCTTTTTGTTTTTGCATGCTACTTAAGATTCAAGTAATTTCACCTGGAGCAGCTATAGGGGAGCCATTTCAGCTGCAGAGCTTGTTTATAGTCACACATATACTAAACGTAAAGTATACATACCCAGAGAAAAAAACATTCTGCAAAGGATTTTATACTTTCTATCTAAGGGGTTGCAAAAACAATTTGAGCAATTCATGACATTATTTTTTTAAACAATTTACATGAATTTAACTTTTACTACATTACTATTAAGCAAATAAATACATGACATTTAACAGATCCAAGAAAAAATAAATACTTTAATTTCAGATTAATACAAGAGAACAGGGAAAAGTATGAACGGTTTCCTGTTTTATTTCCTCTGGAGAAATTTAACGACAGACACCACTGATAGAGGTTGTTGCTTTAGCAGTTAGTGTTCCTATAGTATGTCTAATTATGATGCACTGATATTGCAACAGGTTTTTTTTATTTTGTTAATGTTACTTTAAAACCTAATAAGTAGAGTTTTAAAACCCCACTCTGGTGGAGAGTATGAAGAATGATTTTGTAGGTTACCTAGTATTTGACACTTTTCCAGTAAGACGAGAAATGGTACACAGGTGGTCAAAGTTGTTTTTATCAGCTATGAAACTCTAAATTTCAAGTAGATGTGCTAATAAACATTTAACTATACTGCATTTGTAATATTTTCAGTGTCTTGTGTCCATTTCATTCTTGTAATAGCATAAGAAAGTCTGGTCTCATGCATAAAATATAAGGTATATGGGATTTGCAGTGAGTACACCTGTAACTACTCTGAACTGAGAGGGTTTCACTATTATGCAACTAGAAGTGGATTTAAAAATTTACAAAGAGGAGGCACATATAGCTGGTTAAATCTTTTGTGTGTTTATTAGGAAATCCTCATCACTTCATTTGTTAAATGAAGGGAGCAACTCCCTGAATCTGTCATGGACAGCTGCCCTTGAGTGCATTTAACGAGATATAATGTGTGAAATGCATGATTTTATACCTGTCATAAAATTTCAGGTATTACATTCTCTGACTTTTCAGCATAATAGAATAGATATCCTTGAAAAGTTGACTTTAACCATACAGTAGCAGCTATACTCATTTCACAGACTGTAACACAGAATTACTGAACTTCAGTCAGCAGCTGATAAAACAACATCTGTCTTTCCTCTAAAACAAATGTGTCTTCACAAAATAATTAAGCATTAGGAAGAAATTAAACATGCACTGCTATGATGACTAGCCTTTTTTTCCCTTATTCTAATGAATATACGGATTTTTGAATTAGAAATCCAAAGAGGGAGATATGCAGGAGAGAAATAGGGACATGAATAAAAACCTTTACACTTCCCTATAATTCCTTCTTTTTAAAATAAGATTTGTTGTAGTGAAAACACAAAAGTTCTTACTCCTGCTAATTAACATTAATTATTTTGGTTAATGCCAGTGTCTCAACCTGAAATGTAGCTTAAGTAAACAATATCCTTAAGTCCTGTTGCTTCATTTTAAAAGGAACAAGAACAATGCTTAATACAAGTAGCAGATGGGCTGATGGCTTAATCCTACATTTGCAAGAGATGGGGAAGCTAAGTTCTACAAACACAGCCTGCCATGTAAACCTGCTCAAGAACAGGTTTGTTTACTACCATCTGCAATTATCCAAATAAACTTTAGACTTTATTGTGTATGCTTTTCAACATTCCCAGAGCTCGTAGAATCAGTAGAAATGCCCCGTGTCACATCTGAAAACTAATGATATGTTCAGTGAGACATCCCAATCAACTAAATGCATCAACCAAGTACAATAAATAAAATGTTTCTTATTCAGCAAACTACACAGATACTAACGCTTCTTTACTTGGAATATGTTCTGGATTTCTAATACTTCTTTTCACAGTTTACTATGTTCTCTGCAGATGGCAAACTGAACACATTTGTCATTCTCTGTGCAATGCTTCTGCTGGTACCACTGCTGTCAACACATGATAGCCGATCATCATTTATAGTGTCAGATGTAAAGGAGTGGTTTTATGTGAGATAACAAAAACACTAAAATCAGTGTCATCACTGCCAAAATGAGAGTTGTGTTTCTATCTATGTATCTATCTATCTATCTATCTATCTATCTATCTATCTATCTATCTATCTATCTATTCTTTCTTTCTATCTATTTTCTTAATTGATAAACTTGATAGTCCTTTAAGACAATTATAGAGAGAACAAATAGTGTACAAAACAAGTGTAACTGTTGTACAGTTTGCTGAAACACTCATACAGTTGTCAAAAGTAACATAATATTGCCAACTCCATTTGCTTTGAGGGATAAATCCCTGATGGTAATCCAGGTGAACCATGTTCACTAAACAATACTGGTACTTGCTCAAGGAGTTTTGGGAAAAAGGGGGGTAGAAGAGACATACTATGCTGCAGTTCCTCAGAAGAGAGACATTTGGGAGTGGTTCTGGCAGGCATGAGATCAAAAAACATACAACAAAATACAAATTTCTTAATAACCCAAATTTGTTAAGAGGGCAACAGTACAGATAGCATAAGTGGTATACATAATTACAGGCATGACCAGCAGTGTAGTTTCTGCATTAAGCTAACAATTGTGGTCTTATTGTTTTGCCAATATTGTTATTTGTTATGCAAGAAATAATGCCTGATAGGGTTGGTGTTACTGGGGGAAATAACATCAGCCAAGGCTTGTTGTTAGGCCCAGTGCAATAGCAGAAGGCCTCGACATCTCTGGATTTGCATTATTTCCCCAATAACAAGAACTTTGGAGAGAATTATTGCATTTAGACAATCTTGTTAAATTGTTTCATATTATTTTTTAGTAATATATATATATATATATATATATATATATATATTTATATATGTTTTAATATTATTGATGTAAAATAGTTGCTGTGCCTAATGGTGCAAAGTTGCTGTAGCATATGCAATTGTTGTAGGAAGATGTGTTTTAAATCCAAAATGTAAGTTATGTAAGTATTTAATGTTAACACATAGAAACACACACACACACACACACACACACACACACACACACACACACACACACACACACACACACATGCACGCACACACACAAACACACACACACAAACAGAAAAAGAGAAAGATACACATACAAAGCCAGAGACAGACTGACCCACATACACAGAAACATACACATGCACAGATATACAACAATACACCATCCCCCGGATTTACTATTCCTCTGTACAGGACTAGCTTAGTCCTACATGGAGGTGGCCGTTTAGGAGCAGGATGGCAGCGCGCCATGCACTGCCTGAGCTCCTAGGCTTACACGAAGTGTGTAAGAGAGCAGAGGCCGTGTCTGAAAGCAGAGCTCTCAGAATATACACACCCCCGCAATGAAGAACAGCAGAAAAGGTTAGGAAATGAGCGAGACCTGACATAGGTGTTCGCATAAGCCCACCAACAGTCCCCCTTGTGTACAACAGCAAAAGTATACCTAAATAAAATGAACAAGCCCTTTATTTTTTTTAAAGATCCCGTGAAAGCTAACCGTAGGTGCGTGGGTGTGCCCATCGCTTAGCCACGGTTAATGCAGCTTAAATGGCTGAAGAGGATAACAAAGAAGATATATGCAAATGAAGCAGCATAGCAATAGTGTAGTGGGCAGAGCATTTTCCTTATGAGTAGGCATTCCCAGTTCGAGTCCCACTGCAGCATTTTCCATCGCAAAGCACATTATGATCAATATTTATGTTGCAAAACCCACCAAATAACATATTTTTATGAACTGGAGTACTGCAGTAAATGCACATGTGAGGTATCAGTGTCATAATGTATAAAGCACTAGTAAGCAGGTTTAAGCAGCAATAAGCAGTAGTAAGCATATTTAAGCACTAGTAAGCGAGTTTAACCCCGCTTGCACAGCGGTAAGCAATGCCTACAGTCGTTAAGCAATTCTGAAGCTAACTCTCTTTAAGCAGATGTAACAGCAGGTTAGCAGTGCTTACTGTTGCACAAACCCATTCAAACACGCTTACAAATGCTCAAAAGTGCTTTAATCACTCTGTATCCAATGCCCGTTGTTCTGGCCATCAACAAAATAAACAGCCATACAGGTCTCGAACCTAGGACACTATACACCAGAGTCACAGTAGTTAACCACCAAACCATCACAGAAGTACAGAAGAATGAGGTATCAGTAAAAAGTCTTCACAATCGTAAACCAAACTGAACCTGTGAAAGGAATCAGTATAGAGCCATGTGTGCCTTAACCCACTACATAACATAAATATGTGAACCGGAGTACAGCAGTAAGGCCAGAAGTCAGGTGTAAATGTAATAGAGTGTTGAAGTCCCCAATAAAACACAAGGGCCCCATAGAGTGTACGTACACATTAATCATGGATACCAGGCATACATATAAGGTGTAATGAATAATAACTCAATTCCAAAAAAGAATTAAAATGCAAAGTCTAATGTAAGCAATGCTAAGCATTGCACAGGCCAGCTTAGGAGGTGTAAGCAATGTGTAGGCCAGCTAACTCATTGTGCCCAGTGGCATACCCCTTTAAACAATGCCAACCTTAGGTAAGCAGGTTTGCCCATAGCTTAGCCTTTTCAAAATTGGCCAATCACAGAAAAGTGCAGGAAATCAGCCCTACTTAAACCCAAGAGGTGGGAATACATCTCATAACTGGTTGTAGCTTCCCCTTGCAGGCACTATGGCAGTAAGGGGAGAAGGTGTGCACTTTCAGGCACAGCACTGGTGCATCCAGGAGTCCAAGGTCATGGCAGGACTCCTTGTCAAAGACCATGATCAGAGACTGCTGCAGTACTAGGGCTCCCATTATAAGGTAGAGGCCTGGGATCATCTCGTCCAATGACCTCACCAGTGCCACTGGCATACCCCAAACTGGTGAGCGGGTCAAGCACCACTATGCCGACCTGAAGTGGTGTAAGGGGGTCCTCTTGGAGGAGTGGCTCCAAGAGGGTAGAGTGGCAGAGGATGTTGCAGTCGTGTGTAAGTATCACCCAGAATGTGTGTAATAATTGCCAGCTCAGGTATATCATGGATAGGTAAGGCTAAATATTTCTCTTATGTCCCCCACAGCTGCAATGGAGGGGGCTACAAACCAGGAGGCCCACATCAGTCACCTGGCGAGGTTGCAACATGAGGCATGTCAGTAATACTCATGCATTTAATGTAATAGGAAATAAGACTAAAAGTAGTAATAAATTAATTGCCTGTATAAAACCTGTATTGCTCAAGGCAAGTACTGCATACACTAAAGAATATGGCAGGAAGAGTCACATACTGTTTGTATGTCAATAAAAGTGTAATAGCCTGACAAAACAGGTCTAACTGCTAGACTGCATGTGTATATTCTGGTATCATATGGTAATGTAGATTTGCAATCATGTAATAGTACTGTTGTATTAAGCACTGTTACACACACCGTGCACCATAAATTGAATGTGTAGGAATGCCTGTATATGACAAGTGTAATCCCCAAAGGACATTTAGTACAACTGAGAGACACATAGACAGTAAACAGGGAAAATGCAAACAACAAAAAATGAATAGCACATGCAACTGAGCTGTGAGCTGCTGTATTTTAGCACACAAAGCCATGGTTCGAATCCTGCCAGTGGTAGTAGTCTGCATACAGAATCATACCCCACAACTGTACAGATATGTCCAGAATGTCCAGTAAAGTGGCCCATATCTGTTGCCTATCAACCTGTCCCCCTGGGAAATCAGTGGGAAGATCCCAGACGTATAGGCAGCAAATAGGAAACAGGAAATACAACTGATTGACACACATCTATGAGACCAAAGCTGGCACACTAGCAACTCCCCAATACCTTATGTAACTAAGAAGCAACGCATGTCCTATTTACACCCCAGCTTGTCAAGCTGTGGTCAGAGTGTGTACAGTAACTGAGTGAGATGTATGTGCATAATAGTAATGTGGAATCTGGTACTGTGTGTGGGAACATTTAGGTAGTGCTAATAAACATTCCTCCCACAGGTCTGTCAGATACCAACACTGTGCCCAGAAATACAAGAATGATACCCAGTACTGGTACTGTTCATAGTGATATTGTATGGCATTGTGACTGATGCAGTTGCTCTGAAAAATTAGGTATTACACATCACTGTCACCCACACTGTCCTACAACATATAACTGTCTAGGAAATCTGTATAAGAGTGTTGTAATACAAGGTTAGAATGCAAAAGCACAGGGGATTAATAAGACAAAAAGCAGATAGGAGATATACAGTAATATCTATATAGCAGACACAACTGTGATGTACAGTGTGTAAGTTGTAGCAGACACAGCCATGGTCTGAATCCTGGGAGTGGAATTAGGCTGCATACAGAATCATACCCCACAACTGTACAGATGAGACCAGAATGTCCAGTATATGGGCTCATATCTGCTGCCTGTCCCTCTGTCCACCTGGTAAGTCTGTGGGATGATCCCAGATGTTTAGCCAGCAAAAAGGGAATACAAGTGATTGTTGAACATCTATGAGAACACACCTGTCACTGTAGCAACCCTCAAAACTGTTAGGAGAGTAATATTCCAAGCATGTCCTAACTACACTCCCCATGTTGTCAAGCTGTGACCAGAGTGTGTGCAGCAACAGAGTAAGATGTATGTGCATAATACTAATGAATAATCCGGAACTTTGTGTAGCAACAGTCAGGTAGTGCTAACAAACATTGCTCTCACAGGTACGTCGGATATGAACACTGTGCTTAGAAATACAGACCAATATAACCTGTACTGGTACCGTCCACCCTGGTATTGTAGGGAATTGTGAGTGTTGCAGTTTCTCTGAATAATAAAGTATCAGTGGTCACTGCCACCCACACAGTGCTACATAATATAACTGTGTAGGAAAGCATGTATATGTGTGTGTCAGGTCACTAAAGGTGGAAGAGGGCAATATTCTAGATATGTCCCGGCACACTAGCATGTGGTCAACATATGGCCAGAGTCTGTGCAGAAAGAGTTGGATAGCTATGTACAAAACATCAACCCGGAATCCAGGAGTATGTGCAGAAACAGTTAGTTAGTGTTAACAAACATTCCCTCAACAGGTATACCAGGTAAGAGGTGTATACTGCAGGTAAAACCAGTTCATGTGTAACGATGACGGCAGCCATATCACTGACCAAACTAAGGCTATAGGGTAGTGTAGTAAGACTTGTAAGGTACAGATAACAGCAGTGACTAGGAAAGTAATGTGGACTACAGGAATATACTAGCTGTTAATTGAAATCTTTCTCTCCCCCCTACCATATCTCCAGCAATAATCAACATACCCACCCCAACTGGTATGTAATGACACTTATGTTCTGATAATGTCCAATTGTTTGATACATATTTTAATGGTTCACATGCATGTGCTATATTGAATTATTCCAACACTGGTGGCATGGTGCCATCGATGTACCTGCATGCTGTTCTTATTACCACTGTGGTCCCATATATGCATGTGTTTTGTTTGCTGTGCAACTGTTCTGTATCTCATGTCTGGGTTGATGGGACTATATATGCATGCTGTTATACCTAACCCTGGAATATGTTGACTATTACTAACCCACATATGATGAAATCTACACACTATAGCACGCTTGGGAAGGCTGGTACCAGCAGACCCACCTGTCCCACCTCAGCTGGCCATGGCACTGGGCACCAGCATGTCTGGGGCCCAACCCGGGACCTCCCTGTCCATTGGTCTTGCACCACCTTTGGGTGGAACCACCTCAGGGGATGGGGCTTGCCTCCCCCGAGAGTGGGCACAGACAGGCACCTGTCACCTGTCACCAGTTCAGGGTCGTGGTGCGTAGAGAAATCAACCAACCGTTTGGTGATCTTCTATGCCAGCTCAAGAGCCATGTGTCTTGATTAGAGAGTCAGTCTGGCTTTGAAACTCAGCCCCCAGCACTGCTACCTTTGGGGTTGTGAAGGTGCAGTGGTGACTGCCCATGTGTGGGGACCTCTGTCACATTGTTTCCACTAGGGGGCTTGTGGGCATCCAATTTCCCAACACCCCTCTCCATGAAGGTGTTTACCCCCCACATGTGTCATATACTGCCCTGTATGCGTCTTGTTTGTCTTGTCTGTTGACCTACCCAACCTACCTCCCCAAATATACCTACTACCCCTCCCCAACATCCCCCTGAAAAAAAAGGGCAATCTGTTCCCACAAAAAAATCTTGCCCCATACATAACTGTCCATTTCACACACATGTCCACTGGACACATGTAATCTGGTCTAATTGGCATCACAACTTATTTTTGTTGTCCTCACCCCCTCCCAAAGATTTGAGTGTCCAAATCTATCTCAAAATGCAGTGTATATGCAGAGATGTTGCTGTAGAAGAAATGGGCAGGTATGGACCTTCCCTACACCTTTCCTGCCCATCCCTGTCTATTTTCCCTACTGTCATTCCCTCTTTGTGCCCCTTTTTTCTCCACTTTCCTATCAACCCCTTTTTCTTTTCTTTTAAAGAAATGAGTGTGGGGGTAAATGGGAGTAAGCATTTTTAAGCAGCAGTAAGTGGGTTGAAGCCTGTTTGCGTGGGGGTAAGCAATGCCTATACAGGTTAAGCAATTTAGAAGCTGAGTATAAGACAATGTAACCAGAAGTTTGCAGTGCTTACTTCTGCGCAAACCCGCACAAACCCACTTACAACTGCTTTAAAGTGCCTTAATCACTCTGTATCCAACAGCCCATGTTCTGCCCAGCAACAAAACAGCCTCTGCAAGGCTTGAACCCAGGATCCTGCACACTATAGTCAAAGTGATTTACCACTAAGCCATGTCAGATATACATAACCCTGATGTTTTCAAATACATATCATCCAGCCCAGTCATTCAACAGTACAGAGTATGTATTCCAAAATTTAGATGTATGTGTGTGTGTGTGTGTGTGTGTGTGTGTGTGTGTGTGTGTGTGTGTGTGTGTGTGTGTGTGTGTGTGTAAATATATGAATATCTAAACAGAGACAACAAATCTATCTATATATATATATATATATATATATATATATATATATATATATATATATACATATATATATAAATATATATGAATGGATCCACTTTAAAAGCTCGAAATACTGAAATGTTGAAATTCAGTATTTTGAGCCCATAAAGTGGAATCCTGACAAGAACGAAAGTTCAGAAGTGTGAAATTCAAAACCTTGAATATCTAAAGTTTTGAATTTCACACTTCTGAGGTTCCACTGTGGTTATGGATTCAGGTAAGTGTGTGTGTGTGTGTGTGTGTGTGTGTGTGTGTGTGTGTGTGTGTGTGTGTGTGTGTGTGTGTGTGTGTGTGTGTGTGTGTGTGTGTGCTAAGGATTTTGTGTAGGAGCTGTGGTGTGTGTTAGTGTGTTTTGTTGCTGTGATGTGTGTGTGCGAGCAGAATGTAGCTTGCATGGTGGTGTTGTGTGTGTGTTTGTGTGTAGTGTGACCTCAGAGTTAGAATATATAAGTCGGGAGGTGTGGGGGGGCACAGACAGCTTATGTTTGTGTGTGGGAAGGATGGTGTGTGTGTGTGTGTGCGTGTGTGTGTGTGTGTGTGTGTGTGTGTGTGTGTGTGTGTGTGTGTGTGTGTGTGTGTGTGTGTGTGTGTGTGTGTGCATTAGAAGGCAAAATTCAAAATCTCCGGTGTGCGAGATTTTGAATTTCACAGTTTTGTGTTTTCGTGGTTTCAAAAATTCGACTTTATAGCTTAGAAATATTGAATTTCGATATTTCAGTATTTCGAGGATATAAAGTGAATCCATAAGAACATATACACATGCAAATGCCTACATCTATAGATATGTATGTCTACATCTATATGTCTAAATATATACGGCAGGTTATATATATGTCAGCAGATATAGATATAGATATATATATATATATATATATATATATATATATATATATATATATATATATGGACATACATCTGTAGATAACAATGGGGAAATAACAAAAACATATATGTCTACATGCAATGTTAATGGGGTTGAGAGGACCCAAACAATATACGCCTTGTATGAACAGGTATACCCCCCCACAGCCAAACAGGTTCCCCCCTGCAATACACTACCAAGTGTTGCAGACCCCATAACCAGGACCAGACATGACATGGGCATCCCTAGGATACATATACACAGACACATATATGCAGATACAGATATACATACACACACACACACATATATATATATATATATATATATATATATATATATATATATATATATAGATATATAGATATATATATTTATATATGTATGGGTCTACTTCATAAGATCGACATTCATTTGGTCGACAGCTCGTTTGATCGACAACCAGTATTCAAGGCAAAAACTTGGGATTTTCCCCCTCCCCAATGTTGTGCGATCCTGGAGTTGGTATATATAGTTGGGGGGTGGGGGGCATAGCCCCCCACATTGGGGGGTGTGGGGGCAAAGCCCCCCACCTATTTTCTTTAAAATGTTTAGTTTTGTTGTATTTTCATGTTTTACTGATGATGATTACTGCCCCTACACTCCCCCTAACTATATATACCAACTCCAGGGTCGCACAACATTGGGAGGTGGGCAAATCCCTGTTAAGTGCCTTGAATACTGGTTGTCGATCAAATGAGCTGTCAACTAAATGAATGTCGATCAAATGGTCTGTTAATTTTATGAAGTAGACCCATATATATATATATATATATATATATATATATATATATATATATATATGTAACTACACATACACATGCAGAGATATGTACAGTAAGTAACATATGTAGTACATGTACACAATATGGAACAGCCACTATTTCTACAGTTACCGCCTTACCAACTGGAGACTGTATGAGCCACCCATACAAATGACATTCATTGCCTGCAACATATACCCACAGAGATATCCAAGGCTATAACACCACACACAGGTGTGCATAAATGGGAAAGCTTTATTTGTGTACTATTACAGTTGTATATGCCATGTCATATAGCTGTTTAGACATGGACATTCATATACACTGAGTAATGCAACTGTGAAACATTTATACTAATACAGTAGTCTGGAAAAGTTAACAAATGTTGCTGTCCAGGCCAAGTCCATCAAATAGTACAATAGTATAGACAGACTGGGCCACAGGATACCAAGCAATCAACGGTAAGTAATGCAGGTGTATAGTTCTGCAGCCTCTATCTACACTCTGTAGAAAATCCCTAGGGGTAAAGACCTCAGTTGACGCACTAGGATTTAACTATTGCATAACAAGGCACAGCTGACACCATCACAAGCACACTGACAGACAGAACAGTCTGTATGGCAGGTGTCAGTAAGCCTGCATTTAAACAAGGTGGATTGTATGGTAATGTACATCCATATACCTTAAGGCAGCTCACCCCTGATTGGCTTCAGGACTTTGGGCTTTCAGGATTCTGTAGTTCTCCCATATATATATATCTATATATAGATATATGTATACATAGATATACGTATATGTATATATAAATATATGTATATATAGCTATATATGTATGCCCATTCTATGTGCACAGATATGCCTAGTTATGTTGGTATATATATATATATATATATATATATATATATATATATATATATATAGATATCAGTAACTTTATGTGCATACATATCTATTCTGATATACCTACTACTGTCAAAATATATGTAGATATCTCTACGTATATACGCATATGTATCTCTAGCTGTATATGTGTAGACATATATTGCTCTGTGCATGTATATATCTGGGTGTTTATTTGTATATCTATGTACATATACATATCTTTCTATGTATGTCGATATGTATATCTGTATATCTATATAGATATCTGGATAAGTATATGTACATATATCATCACCATATGTCCTAAACATGGAGTGTAGCCCTACCTCAGCCCCTGTAGTCCCAACTTTGTAGTGCAAGGGGATGTCAGGTATGTATAGCAGGTATACTTGTAGAGTATTGCTACTGTAATAGGGATTGTCTTCACAGACATGGTGTGTGTGGGAGGTCACATCACCTTTTAACATGTGCGCCATTGGCTACTGACAGACATCCTATGGACATCATAGTACAGTACCACTGCTAGCACATAATGCTGCTGTGAACTACAGCAAAGATAATGGCCAATATATGTGGACAGTCTGACACACTCTGGACAATCCAGAGGTATACACATAACCCCTTAGTGCAAGGCAGGTGGACCAATCCTGACAATGTGGATGTTAACAGCCATGTAGAGGGGTATAACACGCAATTACTGGTATACATTTTCCCCCATAGGTTATGTAGTCACACATCCCTGTCTGTCCTGCCACATAATAACCGCTGGTAAGGAGGTGCTATGGCTATATACCACCCACTAGATATTGACATACATCTGTACAGCATCCCACTGCTCTGTCTGACATACATGACTGTTATGGTGGCCCAGAAGCAGTACATCTGGCAAGTAACTGGACATTACATCTCACTGGATAAGTACACTAAGCTGCTAGGCATGTAACAAAGCACTGTGCAGGCTACAGGCAAACTGGCTCAACACTGGCCTACATTTCCTATGGGGGAATGCACATGTACTTGCACATAGATAGCAGGCTGTACAGGCATGCCAGAGCACAGAGTAACATACACCCGTGTGTAAGTGCATCACCACAACCAATGTGAACACAGCCACAGCTACATATGGCATGCTAGTGTATTATTACAGTATATGGACTATCTGTTCAACACCAACCTCATATGTGCCGCCCACACACTAACTCTACATATACTGGGCTGCTACACAGTGTGGTCCTCTGCCTATCTTTGGTATGGGACATGTGCATGTATAACCCTACAAACATGTAAGCTGATAGGGTAACATACAGTGGAGCAGCATGTAACATCAGACAGAACAGGACCAAGAACAATGACATCTACCACAGTCTGTACACAGGCCAAGGTACAAATTAACAATACACACACTGCCGACAATCACCATAAGTACACAGACCTCAGTACTGTACACACGACCACAGAATGTCCAGGTTATGTCATCAACTATAACCCCTGCTATACATTACATGTGTAGCAGTCTGATATCTCACTGGCTTGTTATCAGATATGATGTCACTAATTATGATGTACAGTACATATGCACTCCTTACTGCTTGACATATGTACAAAGGTTGTTAGGGCTGTGGCTGGAGGCACATACACAGGGCCAATATTGACATGTTGCTGTGATAACTTCATACATTTACTTTTGTAACAGGGGTTGTTGCACCATATGCCATATGAGGGTTATGAAGTCAGTAACTCTCATGGCTGTCACCATCCACAGACTGCAATCCTCTGAAGTTCACAGATAGGTGCTCTGTGGGTAACACCTGAAACAAAAGGCAACATACACTGGTCAGTCTGCAGATGGCCCTACAGATGGGCGTTCCCTCATTAACATACATGGCAGGTATGTAAACATGTAGGACAGCCATATCCACTCACACCCTGTTAAACCAACATTACTCCAAATCCAGTATAGCAGCACTTAAAGTCTGTAGTCAGGTCAGGCACATCCCCCTCCTGTGTGTTGGCCTGTTAACACAATGTATGTTGTTAGAGGTAAACCCCAATCCATCTGAGATGCTGTTTGCCAAGCAAATGATCGAGTTCCTGCTCACAATGAATGAAAGGCCCAACACCAACATGATGTTCCTAGATACTGGTGTGTGTTTCCATGCAATTGGCTATGGGAATATTACCACAGCTGTTCCACATGCAATCAGCTAGAGGAGGGCTGCAATTTGTGCAGAGACCATCAGCTGATCCTGAGCATCACTTAAAATACACATGCTGCTGCCTAAGCAAAGCAGGTGTAAGTCTCCACATCCACTAGCGAGGGAGTAAGAGAGGCAGACAGAGGCACAGAAAAGCCAGGGATGGGTGGAAGAGTAAAACATACGCATGTTTGTGTCACAAGCCTACCAGTACAGGGTATCAAACCCCGACGACTATGCAGTGCTCTCACATGTCCATGCAGTTATTGGATGCACCACATAGGTTACATGTTGGAGAGCCCTCAGAATGTATATGTGATGCTGAGTGACATCTGCAACAGGGATATGGTACTATATGGTAGGTGTAGTACCCTTGCCTTCCCACATGAACAGGTGTCAGCATCAACACAGCCACACTCTCACAGGGACGCACACACATTGCCACACTTAGCAGGGCCAGGAATACAACTCATCACTACTGGGATTGCCACAACACAGTACTGTGAAGGTATCACATGCACCACAGGGGTCATATGGAGGTTATATGTTCAAAGGGTATGTGGAGGTGCCTGACATCAGACAGCATTCTTCAGTTTGCTAACAGGGTTGTAGTGAGTGTGAATGTGGTCATACGCATCATACACCAGACACAGGTGCCAGTACTGACATGCATGTGTGCACTCCTTCACACGTGTGTTGTGGTTGATGGTGCCAGACAGCTATACAAAGCTAGGTGATGGATATACCTTGGCGTCAAGCCATGTGACAATGGTCTGCATTGTGGTTCAGGGGTGTAGTGTCTAGAGTTGCCCACACAGGTGGGTATTCACCATCCAGTCACCTGGGTGACTATTGTGTGTGGCCAACACTGTGCATTGCTTGCCATGTATGTGTTCCTTAGTCCATGATATGGACAGTGTCTAGGATGTGCACACCTCCCACATGCAGGTGCAGTGACATGTGGAACTGTACCTGGGGTGTCTGGCCCACGTTGTGTACACAGATCGCTATCATCAGATGTGCCAGTCCTGGCCTCATGTGGCGGGAACTGTTCATGGACAGCAGGTTGGCCCTGCACCTACATTGATAGCATGATACCAGTATTCCCTGGTGTCAGTGGCATCTGTCCATACAGGGCTTGTTTTTCAGGCATGTTATGTCCTTTGTGGGTCACATTTGATGGCACCACAGGTGTTGCAGGTGTCCAGTGGGGAAAATGGGGGAGGTGCACTGTTGGCATGTACATGCCTATTGGACTGATGGACAAGGCGCTATGCCCTCTGTAGCCCACTGCAATCACACAATGGCTATCAGTGGGCAATATGCAGGGTACTACCAACACAGCGGCTGTTGCCTAGACAAGTGTGTGTGTGTGTGTGTGTGTGTGTGTGTGTGTGCGTGTGTGTGCGTGCGTGTGTGTGTGTGTGTGTGTGTGTGTGTGTGTGTGTGTGTGTGTGTGTGTGTGTGTGTGTGTGACATGGGTTGAGAGTGTACCTTGGGTAATACAAGGGTTGCTAATGCTGTTCAGCTGGCATTGATGTCACATTTAGGGGTACGGATTTGCACCCCAGCCTCTTGGCTATTTTACATCTGTTATCCCTGTACAGTGGACATTGTGATGTATACTTGACCCACCAGATAAGTTTGCAAAACATGCTCCACATTGAATCCAGTTGTTACACAACCACAACCACCGCCACACAGGATACGAATGACAAATGCAGACATACACACACACACACACACACACACACACACACACACACACACACACACACACACCTGTCATGTCTGGGATTAGAACTCCTACCTAACTAGTATATTATACTATAGCACTATGCTGTTATAGGACACACCACAGAGATTACTGGAGTTCTCCTTCCCCAAATGTGTATTTCACAGTGAATGACATCAGCAGGACTGCCAAAGTAGGGCATTTGAATTGTAGTGAGTGTGACTAGCCTAAAATGCATTGCTCTCTACAAACACACATACACACGCACACACACACACACACACACACACACACACACACACACACACACACACACACACACACACACACACACACATGCACACACATAATTGCGAAGTCTAGGATTAGAACTCCTACCTAACTATTCTATCACACTACAGCAGTACATGGTAATAGGATGCACTACAGAGATTACCGGGCTACAACCTTCCCAGAGGTGTATTTCTAGGTGGATGACATCAGCAGCCTTGACAAAGTAGAGCATTTGAATTGCAGGGAGTGTGACTACCCTAAAAAGCATTGCGCTCTAAACAGACATAGTTGGACAGACACAGACACACACACACACACACACACACACACACACACACACACACACACACACACACACACACACACACACACACACACACACTTGCCAAGTGTGGGATTAGAACTCCTACCTAACTATTTTATCACACTATAGCAGTACATAGTTATGGCATGCGTTACAGACATTACAGGGCTACAATCTTCCCAGAGATGTATTTCTAGGTGGATGACATCAGCAGCCTTACCAAAGCAAAGTATTTGAGTAGTAGCAAGTGTGACTACCTTAAAAAGCATTGTTCTATAAACAGGCAGAGACAAACACACAAACACAAACACACACACACTTGCCATGTCTGAGATTGGAACTCCTACCTAACTAGTTTATCACACTACAACAGCATGCAGTTATGGGACACACCACAGAGATTACTGGGCTACAACTTTCCCACAGGTGTATTTCACAGTGGATGACCACAGCAGGCTTGTCATGGAAGGTCTATGGGGTGGGCAGTGTATGTGCATGGGCCATAACCCACCACATGCGGGTTACACACAGGGTGATATTTCACAGGTACATGTATACAGCTGCTAGATGACTACTTCCTTGTAGAATCATGTTGCACAGTTAGCACATGCACCACATAGTCTGTAATGTTGACAGATACTGGTGGCTAGTATCTACAGTGAGTGACATCTGAATCTCATGTGGTTGTGGCCCTTTGGCTGTGTGTTGGGTGGGACAGGCCTGGAGGATTCCTTGTCACAGTAACCTTCATCCCCACATCTATGTACATCTACCTCTGGCTTATTATAGTGTGTTGTCCTTAGATATATGTCTGCATTCCTGTCCACTGTGTGTGCAAAGCATGTGAGTTGCATTCTGAGGAGTGTCTGCACTAACATCTGCAACTGCCAGATATGTCTGGTCCACTGTTTGCAGACATGGCCTTCATGTGTTTAAGTGTGTGAGCATGCCCAGTATGCCCATCTGTATTGAATGTGTGGATCGTGTCCAGGTAGTTTGTACAGCAGTGCTGACCTTTGTGTTGTACACCTACAGGTAGCATACTCTTTCTGCAGGGTATCCGTCAATCATTTGGCATTGACTGTTAGTACATTTTCACATAGGACGGAGGGACACACCTGGCTATTTCTACATTTCTGCACAAGATTGGTGGGGGGCACTGACTGTTAATGCATTTCTACATAGGATGGGGGGGCACACCTGACTATTTCTACATTTCTACACAGGATTTTGGGGGGGACACCTGACTGTTACTACATTTCTACATAGGATGGGGGGGCACCTGACTATTTTGACATTTCTACACAGGATTGGGGGGCACACCTGACTGGTACTACATTTCTACGTGGGGGGACATACATGTCTATTTCTACATTTCTACACAGGATTGGGGGGGCACACCTGACTGTTACTACATTTCTACATAGGATGGGGGGCACACCTGACACTTGTACACATTTGCTATGACTGCACTGGTATGTCAGGTACTCCATTTCATTCTATATTCTTACCTATCATGCTGACTAGAGGCATACCAGTGTACTACAGATCTTAGTTTTGATTTATGTACATATTAGTTTCTGACTTCCTATACTTCAGAGCTAATGTCCCACTGCCTGACCTGCTGTGGTCTGTGTAGGCCTGGGGGGGGTTACCCATAGGCATCATTCAGTGGCCGTAGCACAGACTTTGTTTGTGTTTGTCTACACCTGTCCTGCTGGCCTGTGACTGTTGTTGGGTATGTGAACCTCCCTGACTGGCATGTGTGAGTCACTTACCTTGCGGGTGTCCCAGTATTGAGGGTGGTGCTGCAGGGCTGCCTATGTCGGATGCACATAGTACACTCCCTACACATGGCTAAGCACAGGTAGTGTAATGTTTGGCATCCCTTTTACTGCATGTGAGAGTCAGAGAGAGGTGTTATTTCCTGGGTCCCTCCTGTGTCAGTGTATGTACTATGCGTTGCCTCTTTGCTAAGGCCAGGGCATACTGGGCATGCCTCCTTCTGCCTACTGGGCCAGGCTCAGGTTGTTCCTCCTCTGAGTCACTCTGTGCCTGTGCAGGCCTTGGCAATGGTGGGGGGGCTGTGTGGCCCTGCCCCATGCTGTTCCTGCTGCAGCTGTTTCCGCAGGATCATATTATGTAGCATGGCACATACGAGAACAATTTGGCTACATGTAGCTGATGAGTACTGCAAGGCTCCACTGGATGTGTCCAGGCACCGGAACCATGACTTGAGCATCCCAAACACATGCTCTACTATAATTCTGGTCTGTGCGTGTGCCTCATTATGGAGTTCTTGTTTGGGTGTGTGTGCATTTCTGATGGGTGTCATCAGCCATGTCTCCAGTGTGTAGCCAGCATCCCCCACTAGGTGACCATGAGGGATGACCCCATTGGCAAATCTCTGGTACAGCTGCATCAGATGCCAGATGTGGGAATCATGATAGCTTCCAGGGCAGCCAGCACACACATTCATTATTATGCCCTGGGCATCGCACACAACCTGGCAGTTGATGGAGGGGGCGCCCTTGTGGTTGATGTCAACCCTACCCTGCTCATCGGGTGGTGCTTTGATGTGTATGTGCATGTAGTCTATAGCACCCACTACCTCAGGGTATACTGCTATTTAGTGGAACAGTTGCATATTGCTGGCCAACGCCTCACGGGTGTTGGGGAAATATATGTTCTTACCGACATGTGCTGACATGGCATCCAGGAACTGCTGGTGTACCCCTGGATGCTGATGCCTGTGAGATCCACATCATATCCCCATTTGGCCTTTGCAAGGTACCCATAGCTAGTATTCTTAGGCTTACACATACCTTGGTATCCACTGGGATGGGTTCCCCTCTGTTAGTTCTGTGTGTGAGGCATGGCCGGCACAGCTCAACAATTTGCTGTAGGAGGTCCCTGTCCACCTTATCGCGCTCCACTATCTCCAGCTCATGCAGCCCCTGGTAGGCTATCCTGAGTCTGTACACTTTTCTCCATTTCCTCACTGTGGGTTGGTTGACAGCATTCACATTCTCACCACCCTCAGCCTCTTCCACAAGTTGTATGATAGCTATTACAGCCCCTATCATTTTGCTGTTGTGAGTGTTAAAAGTTCCCCACTTGTTTACACTGGTGGTGGTGTAGAGTGTGGGAAAAACCAGAGGAGAAGGTGTTTGCATAGTTTATAGCAGTGTTCTGGGCTGGTCTGCTGCCTGTGTAATTGGCTGATTCTGATACAGTTCACCTGCCAGCTATACTAGTTCTCCTTACCTTCCTCCTGATGTTTTCCTTCCCATTGCCTTCCTGTTTAAGCCCGGGGGCACGCCGTGAAAACAGAGTGCTCAAATGTGCACACTGCTGCTATTTCCTGGTTTAATCTTTAAAATCCAGTGCGTGGTGCGTACACCCGCTTAGGCAATGTACAGAGTGCTAGGCAGAGTCAGACTCATCCCCTAGCTTAGCTGTGCTAAGCTAGGAGCAAACCCAAGCCGCAGGGCTCCAATCCACTTACAGTAAGCCTGACACACACCCCCATTATGTCAGCTAACTCCTAGGCTTGCACCAAGCTATTCCTACTCTTACACTGTTGGGACCTGACTAGCATGCTGGGGAAAACTGGGATTCATTATCATTCCCATTATTTGCATAGGATTGCCTGCTAATGCATAGTTACATATCTCACACTGAGCCCCCCCCATAGCAACCACTACTGACTGGCCATGTTGTCTTCTGCCTGCCATTGACTTGTATGGCAGAATAGTGATTTTAATTAGAATGCTTATTTTTAGGTTTATTTTGTCCCCCCCCCCCCCGATCCTGTTTGCATGCCACTGCCCTACGCTTAAACAGCCGAGATCGGCTAAAAAAAAAATAAATGTTTTTTTTTTTATTTTATTTTTTATGTTGTTTGCAATGCCAATGGCCTTATACTTCACCATTGGCATACTTCCTGACTGATATGCAGCCTTTATTTAGAGCTGTCACAGCTCTGTTTTGGATTTTGCAGAAATGTACTCGGTTACTAACCGAGTACATTTCTGCAGATTGCACTAGTCCTGCATGGCCGGTTGCAGGCTTCCTGGATCGCAACTTCACCTCATTTGCATGGATTTCTCCTGCAAATGGGGTGATTTGCATACAGGGGCTTAGACCGTGTAGGACTAGTGCAGGAGCGCTGAAGCACGCCCCTGCAGGCTGTTCCTGGATCGCACAGCAGACATATTGCCTGCTGGATCTCCTGCACTAATCCTGCATGCCATCCACAGCATAGAGAATCTGAGGGCATACGTTCACACACACACACACACACACACACACACACACACACACACACACACACACACACACACACACACACACACACACACACACACACACACACACACACACACACACACACACACACACATACACACACACACACACACACACTACGTTCCCAGCAATTACAGACACTTTCTTCACTGAATACACCTCGTGCGTCACTGGGAAGAAATGAATGAAAAAGAAAAACATATAGTGTAAAGCATTGCAACACCCCACCAAAAAGAAATGTCCTTGATTTTGCAGAACATCCCTGATTTGCATAGTTTATTTCTTAGTAGATCACTGATAAGATTACAGTTAGTCAATAAAGCTAGAAGTTACACTTAGATACTCTTTATTGTTCATATAATGTGAGTCAATGAAAACTCTCTTCGAATGTGAATTCTTGAGGAACAAAGTTGAGAGATATGCACTCCCCCTCTCACTGTCTCTGTCTCTATCACACAAAAACACGCAAACACCCACAAACATGCATATACACACACACACACACACACACACACACACACACACATACATACATACACACACACTTACTCTCACTGTCTCTGTCTCTATCACACACAAACACCCACAGACATGCATACACACACACACACACACACACACACACACACATATACACACACAAACACACACACACATACACACACACACACACATATAAACACACAAACACACACACACACAAATGCACATTTTTTTTTATTTTCTCACCTCACTAAACACAGCTTTTAAAATCACACTTAGAGTAGTTTAAGTAAAACATGCTTGCTAAAGGTCCTGTTTAGCAAACATAAAATGGCTGCTGTTAGCTTTTTTTTTGTATAAGCTTCAAGGTACCTTAATATATTGCCATGAAGTGGTAGACATTTTTTTTTTTACTGGGCATTACCTCTACATTAACACCCTGACTGGAGAATGTTTTCCAGTCAGGGTGATGAAGTATATTTTTGCCCATTGTCTAAGATATATTAACCATAATATTATTTTGTCTATATGATCTGACTGAAACCCATTTGTTGTGAATGTAACTATGGTTAGCATCTCCTGCATTCTCCATTTAGCTTTCTTTTTTACTTACTTTTTCCACTTTCTGGGAAATCATTGAGGATTAAAATCACTAAAAAGCAGACATATGAGTTTCAGACATCATTCAGAAAATGCATATCATTGTAAAAGCTGTTATTTGATCAGCTTTCTAAGTTTAAAAATTAAGGAGAATTTCATAACTTCTAAAACAAGATGAAATTACATAGGGGAGAATGACCAACACATCCCCTTAGAAATAACAACTGTTCAGAGGTTCAAGAGATTAGCACTTTGAAACATGAACAAAATGGACAACAGCTACAGCAGCATGGATCCAAATAGGTTCGGTTAGGCAGAACAGAAGTACAAAAAGTCAGAGGCTGAGGACAAGGTCTGGGACACAGATAAATACTGAAGATAACGTTACAATTTTAGACTCCAACGATTTCAAAGTGTATAATTTCAGTGACTTTCTTATAATAGCAGAATATTTTGCCTAGTTTGAAAAAAGTTTACCCTATGCACTAGCAGCCAAAATAAATTTAGCTGATAAAATAATAGAGCTGAAATTTTTTGTGAGTAAGTTAAATTTGGCCCTCATGTTTTATGACAGCAGGGTTTTAGATAAAGGGACACAATCATACAGCAGAATGAGTCATTATAAATCACATTTGTTTTCTGCACTCTCAGCAGTGTGGAAAAACATAAGAGGGTGACATAATCATGGCTATTTTCATATGTTGTATAAGTTGACGAAAGTTGTTAAAAAAAGAGTTTATCTATGGACAAAACAATTACATTAATGAAACCTGACAAAGGGGAGGGATAGTGAGAGTGGATTTGATGGGCTAGCCAAGTAGAATGACAACTTTGTTAACAAATATATCCAGGTATCCAAAAATGAGATGAACATTGAATATAGATCAATATATTTGGTTTTGTTTGATTTACATATTAACAATATGATTAGTGATGATACATACAGATATTTAAACACAGACAAGCATATTACTTCAACTAATTTCTGCATACAGAAGATTCACTCAAACTTGGGTGATTCATCATTATTAGCAAAGTATATTGATCGTAAGTTAAAGATTATTTATGTTAGAATGCCACATTTACTCAAGGATTCATGAAAGTTGGCTATTCTGGTGGCATAGAGGGATAAAGCCCTGACTAGAGCACAGACGACTCAGGTTCGATTAGTGGCTCAGGTGGGTGACTGGTAGATCATCGAGGTGGGAGGAATGGAAGTGCCTGCCCTGGGTGGGGAGGCACTGTCCAAAGAGAGGAGTTGACCTCAGACTTAGGATGGAAGCACAGATGACTGGGCTCCTAGGATGTCCTTAGGATCCATGACTGGCTCAAGCAATACCAGAGTAAGTCCAGGGTTGGCGGGTAGGAGGATGTGGGACCCTGAGAAGTAGAACTAGTATGATAAAGTTCAACGGGACCAAAAAAAATAAAAGAAAAGGAAAGACGGGGAGGTTCTGAGTAATGCTGCATTTTAACCAGAAGCTTATTTTGTCAGTATAAACATAAAAGGGAAGTAAATAATGTGGGAAGAAATAGACAGGGAATTGTTATGGCTAGGCTTGTATAGACCCTAGGTCCAATAGACGAGTACCAACCTATGAACCTATGAACATATAAAAAGAAAAACAGTTTATTTTTACTTATTCCCCAATCTATAGGGTAGAATAGTTTGTGAAATAATTACAGAACTGGACAAATTAACAGCTAATGAAATGAACATCATTGAGCAGTTTATGGACTGTTTTAAGCAGCAACTTTATCTTTTATGAAAGCAAATATTATAAACAGGTAAGTGCTGCTGCAATTGGGGGGCTGCATGTGCTCCCATTTTTATAAATAAGATTATGTGCTGGTGGGAGAAACACTTTATTTTGGGGCAGCAAATGGAGTTTTATTATTGGGATTGACCTGTTGACTAGAAGACAATGCATACTTTTCCTAGAAATACCAGTTGCTAGTCTCTGTGGCAATCCTTGCTTCATAATATCTGCAGATATTCTAGCTAATTATGTCCAAGACAAACTGCTTTGCCCAAGGGCTGGCCATAGCAATTGTGAGTTCCAAATGGGACCATTTTGGTGGGGACCCCAGCTAACCCCCCAAACAGCTACCACAGCACTCTTTCCAGTGCTGGCTTCCTGTACTTACAATTATTTCAGATAATTTATCAGACATTTTTGATATTATTTGTGCATTAAAACAAAAATAATGCATTCATTTTTTAGCTTATGTTTTGTCATAAAACTTGATAAAACAGAAGTTGATCACTGGACTCCTAGATTACCCACAGAGTCGATATCTCATGATTTTTCCCCCCACAGGGCCTACATAATTCATTCAGGCACACTATAAGGGGCCTATATAATAGGAAACTGGGACTCTGTGTAAAGATGGTTATTCTTCATATGGGCATCCCATGTAATATCTGTAAAGATGTCTCCAGACACCTGTATTAGTAGCAAGCTATCCTGAACCGAGGTAGGAGAATGCCGCTATGAAAGGGTCCTCAATGGGTCCTTGGTTGTACAGATAAGAAGATATGCAGTATATATGTATCTGGCAGCAAATTTGTGCGTGTCCTACTCCAGTATTGTGTTTGACCAAAAATACAATTGGTGATATTATTTTTCCCTATGTTTTCCCACATTTGAGAAAATACACGTACACACACACACACACACACACACACACACACACACACACACACATACACACACACACACACACACACACACACACACACACACACAAACACAGATACTGGCATTGCCCCTGACAAGCCAGGTCTATCACAAGATGTTTGTGCACACAGACGTGCACATCCTCAATGCATGCTTTACTACTGGCAAACTGGAGGAACATCAGTTCACTTAAGGCATGCTTTTGTGTTGTGGAGGAAACCTAAGCACCTGGATAAAATGTAAATGGTGGCAAGAAGAACATGCAAATTCTGCACAAAAAGAACTGAAGAAAAAGAACTTAACCACAAAACCAAGCATTGCAACATGGCAATGCTACTCCCTGCAGTTGCAATAATTAGTTGCTTTCAAAGACAAACTACATAAACTGTCAAAAACAGACACTTATTCAGTGCATGGTTAGTGTTTTTCTGTGATGGAGAATGAAAGAAATTATGGGTAACTAGTTACTCTTGGATACACTGCACCTCAATGCATATACATTATAAGCCAGAGCAATACTTAATGTATACTGATTTTATCCAGTGCAACACTTTTGTATGACACTTCTGCAAAAACAGTTCTATAACTCTACAACTGTGATTAGCTACCAAGTCAGTTTTATACACAGATGGTCTCTGTACCCAAAAATTATATCCACTTTATTGACTGTGCACATGCAACTCAAATGTCTAGTTGTGATTTAAAAAAATGCTGCATCAAAAGCATTCCAGCTTGTTCCCACAAACAGAAACCAGGTCCTACAAAGCCAGATTAAAGTCTGTTTAACTTTATCAAACAACAGCATGATCAGTTATTTTCATCCATAGATCCCATAACCCTGCACTTATAGCCACTTTGTTGATTGTGTACATATTAGATATGTGATTGCAGTGAAACCGTGCTAATTACTACAGTAATTTATTCCATATAAACACATCATATCCAATCACAGTAAGGTAATCCAACGTACTTCATACAAAAATGTATTAGTCCTGGAAAATCAGAATACCCGATGTTTAACACTGGCAAACAACAGCAAGCCAGGGTCAGTAATTCCATCAATAGACAGCCCCCATACCAAGCGAATGTAGGGACTTTGTGTGCATTTTTGATGTTGAATTGCAATAAAATAAATGAAAAATGGTCACAGTACTTTACTTTAGCTCTCTTAAAATATAGAGTAGCCAGCCACACCAGCTTTGTAAACAGAAATGGCCACAAGAATTTATTTTAGTTCTCTCAAAATACTCACTTTCTTTGGGTAGCTGAAGCAGAAGAAAATAATCTTACGCTGCATTTCTGTGCTTAGCAGCTTACCATAGATCCACTGATACATCTGATGCTTCATTTTAATTGAACATTAACTGTCTCCTAGTGGATACACAGTTAACTACATCAGCTTCCATAGATAAATGAACCGGATGCTTGCAGTCTGCTTCTTAACAGACCTCCTTTGAGTTTTTTTAACACTAAAAATGATGTACTTCATAATCAAGTACACTTGAGAGGTATGCATATCTGGATGCCTGCCACTGTATAAAAATAATTATCACCTAAGCGTTGCATGGGTTACACTCTGACTAGATAATTCTCTTATAAAAAATCATAAATCCTAAGTGTGCAGATTGCAGATTAAAAAAGCAGTTGTGGCCATTACCATCCATCATTCTATCTTTTGGGTTTTCTGTTCTGTTCCACCAACCATGAACCAGACAATAATTCACAGAAAGAGCCTTTGAGGCTCTATGATTTGCTGAGTAAATCATGGGTAGTACTAAGCAGAAAGCCTGGAAATTGAGAAACATGCATAACTTTCTTTACCAGTCACTGCAGCCATGGCTTCTTATAGCTGGGGCACTGTGGCAGGAGTATAATATAGTAAATAAATAAAAATAATAAAATAAATGGGACATCTTGGTCACCTATGCCTAGGCTGGCCATGGGTGCATGCCTTCCTGACAGAATAGGACCCTAATGTGAAAAATAGGGTACTGCATTGTCGGAATCAAGGACATTAGACTGACTGACAAACTTTTCATTAACTTTTTAGCAAGTCAAACTGGGTAAACTGGTCACCAGCCAGCTAACTGTATTGTGTTTCTTTTTCTATGAATACAGCAATAAAATGCTAGAGGCACCAGTGTGTGAGCCAATGGCATTTCTAAGGCAGGCCTGTGGGCCTCAGTTCACACTTTTTGTAATTATTACAAGATAAATGTTTATGACAGCCGCAGTGGTGCAGCGGTAGCATTGTTGCCTCACAGCAAGAGGTTCTTCCATTCGATTCTCAGCTGGAGTGTGGGGAGTGCCTTCTGTGTGGAGTCTGCATGTCCTCCCCGTGGTTGAGTGGCATTAGAAAGATATACGTAAATGGGTATGCCTTCGTTGAAGTTTGGACGTTGAGCTGGCACCTTGGTGTTTGTGAAAATCTACTGCCAATCATTAATGGACCGGAGTTCCGCTGTGGCGACCCCTAACCGGGAAAAGCCGAAAGACAAACAACAACAAGATAAATGTTTAGTCCAAGAACAGAGCGAGCTTCACTTCTGCCATACTGCAGGATGTGCTGCAGTTTCCTTCCACAAGGATTTGGTTATTGCATTAGTGCTCTTCTACAGATAAGAAATGAATACTTCAACTTCTGTCCCTATGCCAGGTCAAAGACAGGTACATTTATGCCCCTAACTTGGGTGCAGCTCTGAACACTTTTCATCCAGGAACAAAAAAAAAAACTGTCATTATGGGAGTACCTCCTCCTTATGCATACCATATGTCAGCCTGACATTGCGTAAGAAGAAGCTACCTGGGGAAATGGATGTAAATGCTCTAGACCTTGAAGTCTGAAGGTTGAATATTTACTTTCAGTAAATCCAATGGGCAAAGCATACTTTTGAAGCAGTGATCTCCTACCAAGCATCTATTGTTGCAGACACAGCTGCACTTTCAGTCCATTGATATTTTCAGAAAATAGTCATTTACATTATCTTGTGTTTTTTAAACACACATACGTGTGCCTGACGCAGGCCAAACATAATGTTAGCTATATTATATCAGTTTCTAGAGCATAGTGAGTTATTTCATTTGCCTGACATACATACCTCTCAACCTGGAAACATCAAAAATCTGGACAAGGCCCATGAAAAATAGGTACAAATCTGTACGCTGATTAACATAAAATTTGCATACATAATTACATAACCCCACCCACTCCGATGGAATTATGGGATACCAACTTTCAAACTCAAACTGAAGAACAGACAACCAAAATATGGCACCAGAGTCCCCCTGGAACCATTGCAGTGTCCCATTACCTGGCTATTTCGCCCCATTTACCATAAACACTAATGTGCATACTGCTTTACTTCTACAATGATTATTTGGATTATATTTTTACATTTTATAGCACAATGCAAAACAATAATAGACATCTGCTACATAGGGTACATCAGGGGATTTAATTAATATAATGCAATATAGTCAACTGGGAAGAGCATGTCTAAGATACACAAGTGCTGTGGTATCAGTCGGCTTGCATAACGACAAAGAAGTGGAAAGGGACAGTAGATTAGCTCTCTACCCACAGTGACCCTAATTACCCTCTCTCCATCTATGATACTAAAACAGTTTTCTTTATAATGATCTACCATGACACACTTTCTTCACTTGCCAGTATGATGACTGTTAATTTGCTTGAATACAAAACTGTACATTACAATTGTATTTTTGAAAACTACAAAACTGTAAATTTTAACCATGCTCCTCAATAGTGCTATTTTTCCCATTGTCAAATTGTTTACCACTGTTTTGTTTTAACAACAGGCAGGCATGGTAAAGGGCCACTGAGAAAAATGCACTACTCCAGTAAACAAATTTAAACCAATAAATAAAAATATACAAACTCATCTCGGTTGTTAGCCTTTCCACAACTAGCAAGTCATATGGGGCTGTAAATAATGATATAGCAAACTGCAGCACAGAGGAGTTGTGTTTGCTTTGCAACACAGAACCTTATTAAAAATAATGCACCAGGTGGAGTCTTGTCACCTGGAAGGAAGTTCAAGACTTACTGCAAGAAGTCTGCCTGTCTCTATCTTTATATGGACATACAGAAACCATGGCTTTTGGGGCCATACTAAGTAACGTTTAGAAAGTTGTACTCAGTAGAGTACAAAGAGTATGTTTAGCTACACTTTTGGATCAGCGAAGCAACAACTAATACCCAACAGTTACAGAACAAGCGTAATTATCTTTACTCTGCCCTTCATTGTAAGGGAGTGTGCTGCTGACTACTTTCGGACATATCCAAACATCCAAACATATAAAATGAAAAGTAAACAGTTTGGTACTGAACACTAGGCAAAAATCAAGAAAACTACACATATATGTCAAACTATGAGGAAATATTACCAAGTTATTAAACAACTGCTATCAGGTACAGTAAAATTACTATATATGCCAAGTATGCTATACTGAGGCTTCCTAAATATCGTCAACACCGCAGTAAAATACACCCTGACCCAGATCATGTTCCTAGTAATACTGCAAGTATTAAGAGCCGCATAGATACTACCCCTTGTGCAAAATGCAGTCATTCCTTTTACAACTAGTAAAGGTGCATTTCTACTCAAACAATGCTGCCTTTCGCCACCCTCGTGGGTCTCTCCACAGAAGCGGTGTTTTTCTACGTGCAAATAAAAGGGTTTACAAATTATTGCAGTACACACTTAAAACCAATGTGGAAAAACTAAGTGGTTCAAAGCGATCTAGAAATCAGGTTACGCCACATTCCCCTGGAAGTTCCTGCCTCATCCCTTTATTTAGAAAGCAAGTCACGAATGGCTCCTAAGTTTAACTGCTTTGCAGGTCAGTGCTTGAGAAAGGTATGAGATCGGCTACATCTACCTATTTGATTGTTTTTCCAAGTAAATAGACTAAGTGGTCTGAGAAAGTTTGTTGTACACACAGACACACACCTTACTGCAAATAGCTCTCTCCGTACCAAATAACTCTCCTCTCCTTACCTTACTTCAAATGGAAGAGCCGTTAAGCTCTCCTCTCTCATTCGCGGCCAAACACAGCTCGCTCGCATAAATCCAAAACTCTTCTCTCTTCCCGTCCACATTCGTAACTTACTGGTGGTGATGAATCCATAAAGCTTCTTGCAGACTTGCACTGGTGATTCCATAAAGCTTCTCGCATAATGATAGACTCTATAATACCCGTCTAAACATCCCACGTGCATTTGCGGCAAGCCAGAAATGATGGGAACTCCCTCAGCTCAATTCCGACTGGCTGGTAGGCCTACGGCATTGACGTCATCGCGCACGTGATGACGTCAGCGCCGGCAGCGCGAAAAATTAAAATTAAAAGGGAAATAAATCGGAAATGAAGGGGTGCCACTCGGGAATCGTGACACCCCTTCATTTAGACCCCAAAACTCGGTAAAAACCGAGAAAATCGGTATGGTTGGGAGGTCTGCTGACATAAAACCAATTTGAAACTAGAGGTCTTAAGTTCCTAAATGTACCCTTAATATGACTTCAACCAATGAATCTTTCTGTGCTGTATCTCTTTTATCTCCTATTCAGCATCTGTTGTGATCCCTTGATTTGACCATGATTTTTACCTTGCTCACCTGTAAGTTTTGAGATGGAAAAGCAACTTACTTATGATGCAACAAGATTGGTCTTGGAAATTAAATACATTTCTTTTTAACTTACACGTGTTTCCCTTTTGAAATCAATAAGCCTCTCCTCTTAGGCTGCTGCTTGATGAAAGTTGGGCATCACAGAAGTTGGCTGATGGCCATGTTTCCCTTGCTCTTGATGGTCTTGTCTGTTTCTGTGATGTACATTTTTAGCATTTCCTTTTAACCTTTATTGGCTGGGTATGACTATAAATGGATACAGGCCATTTGCGCAAAAAAAAAAAAAAAAAAAAAAACACCCCTGTGAATTTTGTTATAAAGAAGCAAATAATTGTGCGAGTAAGAGAAGCTTAATTTCATATATATATATATATATATATATATATATATATATATATATATATATTCACTTTATAATCTCGAAATACTGAAATCTTGAATTTCAGTATCCTGAGACTATAAAGCTGAACAGTCACAGTACCAAAATCCCAAACGCGCAAAATTCAAAATCTCGACTTTTAAATAAACCCTCCAACACACAAACATACATACACACACCTTCCTTCCCACACTACAACAAGCCAATAAACACACACATACACAATAACACAAACACACACACACACACACACACACACACACACACACACACACACACACACACACACACACACACACACACACCTAACCTACATATAAGCAGGGAGCAAGCCCCCCTGCACCCCCCACTCCCCCGCTACTTATATATACTAACTCCGAGGTCACACTAAAAAGACAAAGACACTAAATCCACCACTACATACTCTATATTCCCCTTGCACAAACACACATCACATACTTACAAACACCACCACTCTCAACAGTTACACACTCACGCCCTTATCTACCTACACTAACCTACACCTAAAACTTCCCAACACAATCACACACACTCAAACCCCTATGCAAAACCCTTAAAAAACATAACTTACCTGAATCTCCATACATATCCACACAATGGCAAGCAAACCAAATCCCACAGCACACCGCACCTTACCAACACTGTAAATCCTATGTCATGCACCACCACAACTGCAGATTCGACATTCCGAATTCAAGCAAATGCAGTTTCACTCAACTGCATTTTGGTACATCTTGAGATACTGAAATTCGAGATTTCAGTATTTCAAGATAGCAAAGTGCTTATATATATATATATATATATATATATATATATTTATATACACATATTTATATATATATATATATATATATATATATATATATATATATATATATATATATATATACTTCTTCTTTAGGCTGTTCCCGTTAGGGGTCACCACAATGGATCATCTGTTTCCATTTCTTCCTGTCCTCTACATCTTGCTCTGTCACACCATCCACTTGCATGTCTTCTCTCACCACATCCATAAACCTTATCTTAGGCCTTTCTCTTTTCCTTTTACTTGGAAGCTCCATCCTTAGCATCTTTTCGCAATATACCCAGCATCCCTCCTCAACACATGTCCAAATCAAAGCAATCTTGCCTCTCTGGCTTTGTCTCCAAACCGTCCAACCTGAGCTGACCCTCTAATATATAGATTCCTAATCCTGTATATCTTCATCACACCCAATGCAAATCTTAACATCTTTAACTCTGCTGCCTCCAGATCTGACTATTGCCTTTTTTCAATGCCACCGTCTCCAACCCATATAACATAGCTGGTCTGACTACCCTCTTGTAGGCCTTCCCTTTCACTCTTACTGGTATCTGCCTTTCACAAATCACTCCTGACACTCTTCTCCACACACTCCACCATGCATGTGCTCTCTTCTTCACCTCACACACACCATTATTCTGAACTGCTGATCCCAAGTACTTAAACTCATCCAACTTTGCCACCTCTACTCCCTGCATCCTCACCATTCCTCTATCCTTCCTCTCATTCACACACACATAATTTCTGTCTTAGTCCTGCTGACCTTAATTCCACTCCTCTCTAGAGCATATCTCCACCTCTCCAGTGTCTCCTCATCCTGTTCCCTACTCTCACTACAGATCACAATGTCATCTGCAAACATCATAGTCCACGGGGACGCCTGTCTGATCTCATCTGTCAACCTGTCCATCACCACTGCAAATAAGAAAGAGCTCAGAGCTGATCCTTGATGTAATCCCACCTCCACCTTAAATGCATCCATCACTCCTACTGCAGACCTCACCACTGTCACACTACCCTCATACATATCCTGCACCACTCTTACATACTTCTCTGCCACTCCCGACTTCCTCATACAACACCACAACTCCTCTCTAGACACCCTGTCATATGCTTTCTCTAAGTCCACAAAAACACAATGCAACTCCTTCTGACCTTCTCCATACTTCTCCATCAACACCCTCAGAGCAAATGTCACATCTGTAGTGCTCTTTCCCAGCATGAAACCGTACTGCTGCTCACTAATCATCACCTCTCTTCTTAACCTAGCTTCTACTACTCTTTCCCATACCTTCATGATGTGAGTGATCAGTTTTATCACTCTGTAGTTACTACAGCTCTGCACATCACCCTTATTCTTAAAAGCCATACCAAAACACTTTTTCTCCACTCCTCGAGCATCCTCTCACTTTCCAGGATTTCATTAAACAATCTGGTTAAAAACTCCACTACCTTCTCTCCTAAAAACCTTTATATATACACCTCTCTCTCTCTCTCTGTATATATATATATATATATATATATATATATATATATATATATATATGGGATCCGGACACATGCTCGACTAGCATATGTCCAAAAAACAAAACATCGAACACACATACACAAAAGCGCTTAACATTGACAAGCGCTTCCTTGCATGTGTGCCTGTTTCATAGACCGGACTACAGTGCGAGTAAGGGAAAATTCCCTTTTCCCCACTGAGGTGCGATCTCGGAGTGAAACTAATAAAGTGGGGGGGGGTGCAGAGGGACAAAGCCCTCCTGCAGAAAAATTTTTTTTTAACTACACATACATGGAAGCACTTTTCGATGTTAAGCGCTTTCATGTATGTGTATTCAATGTTTTGTGATTCGGACATATGCTAGTCGAGCATGTGTCCTAGATATATATATATATATATATATATATATATATATATATATATATATATATATATATATATATACTTGGCATTGTAAACAGTGGCTCGAGATGATTGTCACTGCTGAAGTGACACCCCGACTCCATGTGCAAAATGGGAAAAGAAGTTGAGGATGGATATATATATATATATATATATATATATATATATATATATATATATATACACACACACACACACACACACACACACACACACACACACACACACACACCCACACACACTTACACACACACACACACACACACACACATATATATTATAACTTTTGCTTAGCTCAGTGCAAAGTCTTCTAATACCTCCCATGTTCTGGTTTTAACACCCTTCATCTCAGACTTATAATCAACACTTATATTTCACCCTTCCTCAGGGGAAAGGAAAATCCCCTTCATAGTGACCTTTCAGAAAAGCAGTTTTTGACAAATTTTGCAAAATTGACATTTCACACTAGCCTCCCCCTACAAGCTATGTGCTATACCTCCACTTTGAAATATAAGACCTCTGTACATAAATTCCAGTCAATGAAATTGATGTGTGAGGAGCGTTGTCCCAATGCTGGCTCCAGTGAAGTCATCACCAGTACTGTTGTGCAGTGGTTTACCCGCTCATTACAGAAGATGTTTTAGTGACATTGTAACAAATTATTTACATTGTAAAAAAATATGTTTATTTATTTTATTTGTTTTGCCTGTCTTTACTGGGTAAGTCTGACTGGGTTTAGCTAAATCCCATCCCCTTTTCAACAGGGGCCTTGGGGAGAACAGCTCCTCAGATCCTGAATCTGGGATCAAGAGGACCTTGTGGGTGTTCATGTAATGTGCTGCATTGATTCTATGACTAGAGAAACAGGCTCTAGATGGCAGAGATTAGGCTTTTATCCTCCAATAATAGCCTTAGGCAGGTAATTGCTGATGCCTTTTTTCAGGATGAATTTAATTTTGGGCAGGCTTCCCAGGATATGGATGTGTAACATTACAGGCAAAGACAGGTTGAATTAATCAATATTTATCATAAGCATCATTGCTGCAGGATTCATAAACCTATATTAGAACTGTCCACCAAAGGTGAACATTGCCTTTTGCCTGGATTCTTCTACATTTGTGCAACCTCAGCCCCAGCTGGATGCCAGGCTATTATTACACCACTTAAACATAGAATGGGAATAATAATCAACCATTTCATTAAATCTTTACTACTGAAATCAGTGAGATCTTAGCTGCTCTATGGCTGGCCCTACTCTGCCTTATCTCTCACTGCTTACAAAGTGCATATGATCTTAATTATTATATATCCAGATCTAGTAAATGTGTCATCACAATGTGCATTGTTTAATGAATAAAAAACACTTCTTTCTTAGCTGCTTCCTGTACATAACTGGTAGATTTAATTATTATATGAAAAGAATATATCACTCTACTGAAGCTGAGTTTATCTAATCAGGTTGCATTAAACACATTGCAGGACTTATTCAAACTGACCATGGCCACTAACAAGAAAGAGAACCAGTAAAAGCACTTAGATGTCAGGGATGGATATCAAAATTTACAAATTCTGCACAACAAAACAGTTACATTTCAGGGATGCCTAAGTTTGCTCCATTTAAATATGTTGGCCATCTCTGAAGCTTGGCTGAAATGTTTCAAAATGAATTTCATAATTAAGCTGCACACTTTGTACTGCTTTCAAGATGGAAAAAGTAAAAGAATAAAAATGCATGCAATATTAACTTATAATATTCTTCTAAACGTATATTATAAGTTAATATTGCATGTATTTTTATTATTTTACTTTTTCCATCTTGAAAGCAGTACAAAGTGTGCAGCTTAAGTATTTATATATATATTCTTCTAAACGTATATGCCGCTGTGATATCGCGGTAGCGTTGTTACTTCACAGCAAGAGGTTCTCCCATGTGATTCTTGGCTGGGTTTGGGAGTGCCTTCTGTGTGGAGTCTGCATGTCCTCCCTGTGGTTGGGTAGCGTTTGAAAGACATGCGTGTGTAAATGGGCATGCCTTCATTGAAGGTTGGGCATCGAGCTGGCACCTCAGTGTTTCGTAAAAATCTACTGCCAATCATTAGCGGACCGGAAGAAAAGTCCAGCTGCATTAACCTAGCAAATCTAAGTGTTCATTTGGTCCATAATCATTACCCTGTATCTACACTTAAGGATGATGCTACTTTACAAATTCATCATGTCGCATGAAAATAGAGTCCTTGGTGAGAAGTTGGACTTCAAGCAAGAAAGCTCTCCTGTTTAAGCATCATTATTAAAACTGTTATAGTTGACAGGCTTAAAATGTGGCATTAACTGAATGCTGAAGGAAAAGAAACTGCTGAAAAAGTAAACAGACAGTCCTGCAATAAATGTAAGCAAATGATTATGATTGCTAAGAAGTGCTACTACACTACACCACTCTGAAATTAGCTAACATTGGTCATCTTTCCTTATTCCTGATGCTGACTGCATGACATAAAGTCCTGAATGTGACGCAGATGATCTGGGAGTGACTATTAACCAGCCAGGCAATGCAAGAGCCAAAAGGAGATTGTATGAGTAAGTAGCTACTACTGTCTCACTCACGATGGAGAACAGAGGTGGTCCAGTCCACCGCAAAGCTACCACTCACTAAAGGACAGGCATGTAAAATATGGACTGGAGATGTGTGATTGGGTCATGTAAGCTATGTTTGTGTAGATGCATTCATCATGCATAGGTTCGTAGGCCTATATAAGCCTAGCCAAAAAGGTACCCTGGCTTTTGCCACCCAAGAAAATTATTTTCCAGTGCGCCTGTCAAGCAGAGCCACAGAGGTGATCCCCAGGGTGAATTTCCTATTTCCCATCCAATCATCAAGAATTTTCTTGAAGAGTGCTAATGAGGAGCTTTGTTTGATATAGATAGGTAGTTTGTTCCAGAGTATGGGAAGTCTCTAGGACAGGAATCTATCCCTCCAGCATGTTCTGTTTATTGTGGTGACAAGGTTTAGGTCCCTAGAGTGTGTAGCTCAGACGGATTGGGATTTCTTTAAGTGGAGCATGTCTAACAGCTCTGGGTTTGACATAGCTTTGCATGTTAGGCAGAGATCGCCTCTGAGTAGGCGATATGTGACGGAGTAAAGCTGGAGTTTTTTGAGACGGTCTGCGTTGGGCATCTGTTTGAGGCCAGTATTCCTCTTTGTGAGGTATTTCTGCGGCCTTTCCAGTTGTTGTAGATGTCTTGTGAGGTACATACCAAAAGTGGCGTTGTACTCGATAATGGGTCTAATGAGTGATGAGTAGAGGGGAACAATTATCTTTTTTTCCTGGATGAGAAACCTTTTGTGATGAGATGTGCCACATAGAAGGATTTCCTGACTACTGTGGCAATGTCATTATCAAAGGAGAGACTATTGTCCACCTGTGTCCCAAGGTCTCTTATCACACCTTCAGTGTTAAGCTGATTACCACCTATGTGGTAGCTCATGGGTACAGAGTTTTACCAAAGGCAATGACAATGCACTTTTTGGCATTGAGCTTGAGGCCATGGCTTTGACACCAGGCGTCTGTCTCACTGAGGTCCTTTTGTAGGATGTCCACATTGTTAGGAGTTTTGATTATGGCTCCTAGTTTGCAGTCATCTGTGAACTTCATTAGCCAAAGACCTTCTGTGTTAGCCTGTACTTCAGAAAAGTAGATACCAAGCAGGAGAGGACCCAGGACTGAACCCTATGGTACTCCACTTGTCACTGGTCTGAAGTCAGATTTAGAGTCTGCTACTTTCACATTGTGGGTTCTGTCAATGAGCCACTTTCCAACCTATCTTGTGACATAGGGATTTATACCTAGTTTAGTGAATTTATCTATAATTCCAGCGTGGGGATGGTGTCAAAAGCCTTGGCGAGATCTAGATAGGCTGTGTGAACCACCTTACCATCGTCTACGGCTTTGGTGACTGCTTCAAAGAAGTCTATCAGGTTTAGGAGATATGATCTGCATTTTACAAACCCAAACTGGGTGGGGTCCAGAGTTTGGAGATTACCAATGTATTTGTTTTAAGTTCCATGATGATACGTTCCATGGCCTTGCAGACCAGGCTAGTTAGACTAATGGGACAGTAGTTCCTGGGGTCTGTGGTGGCTCCCCCTTTGTGCAGTAGGATAACCATTGCTGTGCACCATTCAGTGGGCACAAACCTGAGGTGAGGCTATGATTGAACATGGTGCTTAGGTGGGGGTGCCAGTTCATTCTGTAGTTCATGTGGAACGCAGCCTGGGATGTTGTCCAGTCCCATGGATGCTGTGTTCTTGGCTTTGGAGAGTGTGGTTTTTACCTGTGCAGCCATGATTACAGGAACTTTGCATTCTTTCGGTATAGAGATGGGCCCTTTAGAGGGTGAGAGGGGGGCAAAGTTAGCACTGAACCTATCTGCCAGGATGTTGGCAATATCAGTTGGTTCTGTATATTTAGTGGCATTGTGCTGTAACTCAGAGCAGATCTGAGTGTTACCATTGAGATTTTTGACATAGCTATAGAATGCTTTGTGTGTGTCTTTAGAATTAGTGGCAATTTTGTTTTTGTAACTAGCTTTGGAGGATTTTATGAGGGATCTCAGCTTCTTACTGTGGCTGACCAGGGAGTTCCTCCAATCATGGAATTTTACTCTTTTTTGCAACAGTTTCTTTCTTCTGTTGTAGAGTTTGTTTATGGCAGGGGACCACCAGATTGGCTTCCTTTTTTTCTTTTTTTGGAGGATAGCATCTTGGTTCTGTTAGGGATAACACAATCCATGCACTCATGCAAGTGCTTATAAAGTGCATTTGTGTAGGATTCGGCAGTCGTACCGCTATTGTCTGTCTGCATGGGTGGTATGAAGTTTGCCACTTCTGTCTTAAGAAGCGTGAAGTTGGCTTTGGAGAAATTTTTTATGGTGGTTTCCCTAATGGGTGGTGGGGGTGGGATGTGGATGTCTAGGATGATTAGCTTGTGGTCAGATCTGACCAATAAGGAATTGACCTCTAGTGTGGAACACCGGTCAGCCATGTTGGTAATGACCAGTTCTAGGATATTGCTGCCCCTGGTGGGGGTGTGGATAAGTTGATCCAAGGCATTGGAATTTATGAATTCCAGAAAATGTTGAGCAAAAGAGTTGGTACATGAGTAGTTTTCCCAGTTAATGGTGGGGTAGTTGAAATCACCCATTATTAGGGTGTTGGGTTGTGCCCTACTATTTTCCAGTGTATCAAGAAATGAGGAGTGAGAATCCAGGGGCATGGTGGGGGATCTGTGGCAAGTTACAATTTGGACTGCATGAGCTAGAGAACTAGCTTGCACCAAAAAAAGGCATTGCAAAGCCTCATTTCAGTGACTCTGCTTATCAGCCATGAAGAATGAAGTTCTGGTCAAAAGGAAAAATGCCTGGATGAATCCCTAGATACTTGCTGCACTGCAACAGATTCATGCTTAATCCATATCATGGGAATGGTAATTACTGACAAGCTGGATAGTCAGCAGGCATGACAAGGGACAGGACTAAAATACATACAAATGTAATCCCTCTGCATTCTGGAAATCAATGAGCCTCAGGAAAGTTTAAGTATTTCCCTGTCTCTCCCTTAAGAACTTTATAAAAATCTCAAGACCTTTAAGGATTACTCCCCCCCCCCTTTTAATAATACAAAAACAGATCTGCGACCTCTCACAGTAAAGCCTATAATAAATAATCACAGATGGCATAACTCTACCTGAATTTCAACCAGTCAATATGACAGCTCCAGAGCCCATACCATAAAGTGCCACTGTTCTGTATTTATTTGCAACTCACACTCAGATTTTTATTCAGTTTTGGATACTACCACGTGTAATCTCCACTCAGTTGCCTTACTTATTAACAGGCACATCATATATTATTTATTTATTGACATTTGATTACCAGGAAAGTCTATCTGGGTAGCAGCCTATTTTCAGCCAAGGCTTGGGGAGAAAAGCTCCAAAGTATTATGAAACATTTTATGAACAATAATTTTACAATCTTCAAAAATAATACAAAAACATCTATAGTTCAAATAATTATACCAAATTAGATATAATATAAAAACATTGGTTAAGAATATTACATACATAAGTGGACACATAATTGCATAGGTTCCGCTTCTAACAATCGATATTTCAAAACATCGAAGTTCTAATCATCGAGACCAGAACATCGAATTTTGAAACATCGAAGGTTACAAGTGTAAAAGAAATATAAATTTTAACAATTATATGCTGCACCCCCCATGTGGGGGGCTGCGCCCCACACCCCCCATACTTTAATATTCCAACTCTGAGACTGCACTACAGTGGAGTAAAGGGAAATCTCCCATTTAGCTCTATATGCAGAAGTGCTAAACGAGAGATTTTCCATACCCTGTCTGTAGTGCCATCACACAGGTGGCACATAAACACACAGTATGCAGGGCACCTTGGTGCCCTGAAAAAACACAAACATTCTCCCACCTACACTTATTTTTTTCTTCCCCTTCAAACCTTCGATATTTTAAAACTCGATGTTCTGGTCTCGATGATCTGAACTTCGATGTTTTAAACATTCGATGGTTTGAAGGGGAACCAATTGCATACACAAACACACACACCTATCTATGTATGTAGGTATCTATCTATCTATCTATCTATATGTGTGTGTGTGTGTGTGTGTGTGTGTGTGTGTGTGTGTGTGTGTGTGTGTGTGTGTGTGTGTGTGTGTGTGTACATGAGTCTATATTTACTGCTCGAGTGAGTTACGGTGCTCACAGACAACAGACTCTCAGGTGGGTACTCATGTGCCAAACATCTTTCATGGGCTGATGTTTAGACTAGGAGTCAAGTTTAATCAAAAGGAAGGAGAGGAGTTGCCACTTAAACAGATAACTGAGTTCAAGAAAGGGAAGTGTGGCAGCTGTATTTAGGGAGTAGAGCTGCCACTTCCACACCAGCTAACCAAGTGTGAGTAAGGTAAGTGTGGCAAATGTGGAGTTGGAGTAAAACTTTAGTGGTTAAGTTTAAGTGGTGACTGGGGGATTTAAGATTAGGTAAAGGAGTGGAGTTTGTAAAGAGGGTAAGAGAGTGAGAGGAAATTAATTATTAATGTTAAGGGGCAGGGTTTGGGATCAGTGTTAGGGTGCCACAGGGAGTTTTAGGTTTCGGGAGCAAGTGGGGAAATGAGGTTTAGGGTCAGAATTTGGAACTGGGTTGAGAATTTTTGGGTTAGGCTTAGGGTGTGGGGTTTGAGATTAGGGTTAGGGAATGAGGGAATTTTAAGTTTAAGTAGCAACTGGGGTTTTAAGTTGGGATGGGAGCAACTAGCAGATTTAGGGTTAGGGAGTAAGGTCTGAGGTTAGGATTAGGGATGAGGTGGGATTTTTAGGGTTAGAGTTAACATTCAGGATGGGCTATGCATGGTGTTAATAGGATGCACTTATTTCAAATAAGTGATAGTCAGCAGATTTAATGACACTTGAACACCTGTAACAAACAATATGTACACACATGCTCACACACACAGACACACATATATATCTATATATCTATATATCTGTATCTATATATCTATCTATATACAGACAGAAAGATATATAGATATACATGTACATGTATAGGTCTACTAAATAAGATTGATAGATGTTGCTAATGTTGACAACAAAACGTTGACAAAGCAAACACTGACTCAATAATATGTATGCACTAAGCAATATCCTTAGCACATGCAAATAAAAATAAAAATAGAAAAACATTATTTTTCCAAGGGGCAATCCTCATTCTTCCACCCTCCCCTCTAATTATATACACTGAGATCACGCATTACCTAATACAAGGAGTTGTATGATCAAATTGTGTTGACTAAATGGGTATTGACTGAAAGCAAATTCAATCATATTTGGTCCCCCTATACGCACACACATACGCACGTGCGCACACACAAACACACACACACACACACACACACACACACACACACACATGTACATGTATATATATATATATATATATATATATATATTTTTTTTTTATATATATATTTATATATTATATATATTTTTTTCTAAAATAATCAAACAACATAAGAATGGCAGAAGAATATCTAAATGGGCAAAATCTAAACTACTTCTAACTACATTCAAAACCAATGTTTGTGCAGCACAAACCCCACCACAGTCTTCACAACCCCTGCTAAGTATATATACAAACTATGAGGTCACACAACAGTGAGGAAAGGGCATAAACCCTTCCTTATTATAGGTACAGTTTTGTAAGTATTGTGTACTTAAATATTTCTGTCAATACTACATGCCACGGGTGTGAGTATGTGTGTATGGAAGAACAACCACATAAGAGCTAACCACATGGTGCTGTGAAAATTAGCTCAAGATGACTGTCACTGTTAAATTGACACCTAACCCCATGTGAAAAAATGGAAAATGGGGCTGCGGTTGGATAGATGGACTTATCCTGTCAATCTTATGCTGTTTTAAATTATGCTGTAATCCTGTATAGATATATATATATATATATATATATATATCTATATATATATATATATATATATATATATATATATATAATATTTATATATAATATTGATATATATATATATATATATATATATATATATATATATATATTTATTTTATTTTATTTTTATTTATTTAACATTTGTTGACCGGGAAAGTCCGACTAGGTTCCACAGAGCCTGTTTTCAGCAGAGGCCCGGGGAGAAATCCTCCAGATGCATGTCTTTGGAATGTGGGAGGAAACCGGAGTACCCGGAGGAAACCCACGCGAACACAGGGAAAACATGCAAACTCCACACAGAAGGCACCCCAGCCAAGAATCGAAGCGGAGAACCTCTCGCTGTGAGGTGACAAAGTTAACCGCTGCACCAAAATATTTATGTATATATATATATATATATATATATATATATATATAATATTTATACATATATATATATATATATATATATATATTTGGGTAGATATATATATAGATATATATATAGATATATTTATATATATATATATATATATATATATATATATATATATATATATATATAGATATATATATAGATATGTGTGTATGCATGTGTGTATGTATGTATGCATATATATATATATATATATATATATATATATATATATATATATATATATATATTTATACATATATATATATGTGTGTGTGTGTGTGTGTGTGTGTGTTTGTGTGTATGTGCGTGCTCAATGGACTAGATGCAGACCTGATTGTAAGTGCTAGTAATTTGGCACAAGACATCCTGGTACTGTGGGGATCAGGAATAACTCCTTACCTGCATTTGTGCAGTCCTGGAGATAGCATATATTTACAAAGATGTCACATTTGTGTGACATTTGGCTCATTTATACAGAGCATGCCAATGCCTGACAACCATGTTATTAAAATGTAAGTGTATTTGCTTTGACCCAGCTTCATTCAAGCTAGATAAGTACTCCACTTTGCTGAAATGAACTTTTTCTTGTTATTTAATGACTGCTGTTCAATTTCTGCATTATTTACCGAGTTTCTTCATCTTACATGCTTTAAAATGCTGTTGTAATTTCACTGTATTAACTGCTGGGTTTCTGCAGATTTGCATTTAATTCCATTTGTTTTCTGGTATTTTCCTGTTGTAATTGCTGAGACCCTGTTTTTATTTAGTTAGTTTGCAGATAGAAGAGTTAGGCCTGCACTCTAGTGGGAGCATAGCTAGATCATTGTCAAACTGGGCCCTAGGCAAGGTAATGGATTATGTACCCCACAGTCCCCATCCAGGAAATGGATAACAAACCGGCAACGGGTTCATAGTTACAAGGCATTACATTCAAAGGAGGACACACTCAAGACTGCAGCACTGTACTCCACCCTTAAAGTAGAACACAGTGGTAGTAATCTATCTCCATGGTGTGGGAGTCGAACTCCCAGCCTTCTGCACCAAAAGTAAGTATGACATCTGTTGTGCTATTAATACTGCTTTCAGATTCTCTAGCACAAAAATAATGACCATTTGCTAAAAATTGTACATTGTTAACAGACGTACCATGTGCAGCAGTAAATCTCACAAGTCCTTGAAAATGCACTGAAGCTCATAGTCTTGTAGTTGGTGTAGAAGATTCAGGTAGTTGTTTCCTATAGATAAGGTACAGGGTTTGAGCCTGGTTAAATTAACTACTATTCCAGCTCTAACTAGGGCATTGCACACACACACACACACACACACACACACACACACACACACACACACACACACACACACACACACACACTTCTCTTCTAACCTACCCATTCTTCTGTAAGATCCATGTCTGCTTTTTTAAAGTATCGCTCTCCATTCCATTCTGGTTTAAATGTGCATGCGTCATACAAAAGACGCACGTACAGGCACTACTAAGGATGCACTCTGTGCACATTCTTAAAGAGGAAATGTAACACAAGCAGAGTGCATTCTTTACAAGTGTAAGTTTCTGCCAGCCGCTCAGCCAATGGGACCTAGGCAACTGCCTAGGTTGCCTAGTGCTGGATCTGGCTCTAAGTGAGAGTCGAGAGTAGCCTGGTCTCTTTTGAGTCTGGGAATCACTGAGGAAACCCATAGTGTGTTTTGACTGGCCAGTGGGCCATGTTTGCTTGTTTGTTGATTTTCTGTGCCTGTATAAAAGTTGTTGCATTTGCATGACATTTCCCTCATTTCCACAGAGCTTATCAATGCTTGGTATCCATGCCATTCAGATTTGTGCGTATCTACTTCAGTCCAGCTCATCCAAACTCCATAAGTAGTCCACGTTACTTGATTGCACTTTTTCTTGTTGTTTTAAAGTGTTGTTGTTATATTCCTGCATCATTTACTGATTTTTTACAATGTTATACTTTAAAGTGCTGTTGTAATTTTGCTGTAGTAACTGTTGGGTTTCTGCACTTTTGCATTTAATTCTAAGTGGCGGCTAATATTTTAACTATAATGGCTGAGTTCCTGCACTTTGGGCTCATTCTTCATGATTTTACAGTTGGAAAAGTTAAGTTTGCACTCTAGTGGAAGCAAAGAGGAACCTTAGAGTGTATCGTGATTGGCCAGTGGGCTACTTTGCTTATTTCTTGATTTTCTGTGCCTATGTAAAGTCATTGCATTTGCATGACAGTGCTCATCATGCATCAGATGTTATCAGTGCCCAGTACAGACAAACTCACTTTGAATACAGCTTTCTCTCCAAAAAAAAAACTCAGATATTTCACAAGTACAAGGTTACCTGTTTTCCATGCAGATGATCACTGGTCTGAGAGATTACACTAAGACTGTAGTTCTTAGCCAACTAGTTCCCAAGCAAACCTGATGCAGTCCCCTATATTACCCCATTGTTATGGTTTGTGCATGGATAGGTATTACTTCAACAGTTTTGTCTTTAGTTTTGTAGTTTCAATTAAATTGGACCTAAGTAAATCTATTCAAAGCCCACCCCACCCTGGTACAACTCCCCTTATAGGAGTAAGCATCTGAAATCATGGATAACTGGTTTCCTCTTGTATTTCCAGACAGCTTGGTAGAAATGGGCATCCTGAGACAATATAGCAATTGTCTCTTGTATACTAACAACCACCTAATTCTTAAGCAATCAGATACACTATGTGAGAGATTTAATTATACATTATCACTGGAGCAAAGCTCTCACATAGAGCCATTGCAATTACCAAAATGGTTGTCAGAAACACACAACACCACATTCTACCTACCACTCACACTAAATACCATACACATAGACTCATGTATGCCGAGGCTGTTAAAAGTAATCTACCCAAACCTTAAAAGCCTCATAGACACAGCTATAGCAAGAGGGATCCTCAGCAACCCCATAAACATTCTACCAAAGCAACATCCACCACAACATATACTGCTTCAACTTCTGGAGTTTCAGTTCATAAACTCATAAGGCAAACTTCCATCCAAAAAATTGTTCTAGTCATAGGTGATTCCATCATGAGACACAAAGATGTTAACCCCACTAAGTTGAGTAAGGAGAGGATCACAGTCAGCTGCCTAACAGGGGTCAGGATCCACCAAATCATGCATGCAAGCAGATTATTGAACTATAAGTACCAGTATGACTCTGTCATTGTACATGTGAGTGTAAATTACCTCAAATGTACATCTCTGGAATATATGAAGAGAGAGAGAGAGAGACATGATGGAGCTCTTGGACTATGTGTCCCAGGCTAGCATGAGCCTATCAGTGAGCAGCATTCTATTTTCTACAAGGATGATGCCGCAACATGAGAAGAAGATAATTGACTTTTAACACGGCTTAGGTTTTTTTGTCATTCAAAAGGGATACAATATTTGCCAGCTTGGGATGATATGGTTAACAGACCACACTGCTTTGTCACAGGTGGTCTGCCCCTCTCCTGTTTAGACTTTTAAATATTGGATAAAAGTTTGTCCACCCCATAGTGCATTTTTATAGGCAATGTCAACCTGATAAACTTTCCATCATAGCAAAACCAATCCAGAATAATATAAACGCATTACTACTGCCAGGTGTCTAAAAAAACTCCACTCCCTGTAAGTTGTCTTCATCCTGGAAAATGTAGATGTCTGTGTAGTTACTGAGACATTGTTTAAAGCCATGGAGAGCAGTCCAGCAGTACAGGACTATAATGCCTTCCACTCATTTTAGGCTAGTTACAGCACAGTAAAGGACTGCAAGTGGAGATGTTTCAATTTACATCAAAGACAATCACACCTCACGGCTAGTCCGGGTCACACTAAAGAATGTAGACGTCTGTGTAATTACAGACACATGATTTAAAGCCATGGTAAGCACCCTGGCAGTGCAAGGCTATAATGTCTTTCAGAGATTTAGATCAGCTACTGCACAGAAGGGGACAAAAGGAGGAGGAGACTCAATATTAATCAAAACAGTCAGTCCTCAAAACTGGTCAAGCAGTATAACACACTTCAGCTTCTCTCTGTCCAACTTACCATAAGCAAAGTCCTATACCAATCCATTTATTTATTTATTTGAATTGGTGTACTAGGGTAGAGCACTGATCAAAACTAACCAATTTCAGTTTCATCCCAGGGTCAAAACTGACCAGACATACTAGAATAATACATTGCAAGCTATAGGTCCTCTTATATGACCTAAGATATCCATGCAGCATACCTAAATGAATTGAATTCTCCATGCACTGAACCCAATACTAAACTACAGGGTGACTTCAACTACCCCACTATAGACTGGGGAACATAAACAACTTCCACTCCACAGGCCCAAATATTTCTGGGCTATGTTCACACAAATGCTCTGGAACAGCTAGTCTGTACACTCTCTAGGGGTGCCAAAATCCTTGAGCTGATCTTGACAAACATAGGGGAACATTGTACCCACCCATGTGTAACATCTTCACTTGTTGAGTCAGACCATGAAGCTGTACCCTTTGAAATTAAACTAAAATATGTGATACCACCTAACCTTCAAACATTTAGGAATTATTCCAAAGGAAACCTCTTTACTGAGTGATATCTGTCAAAATTTCAATCCCCCAGAATCTCATAAACTCCACTGGCTATGCAGAATTGTTCACAGAGACCCTATAACATCATGTACACAACTACACTGAGGCAGCTATACCCAACAAAGAACAAGCCACCTCGGTGGAATCCCACATCAGCAAATTGATTTACAAATGGAAGAAAAACATACCCAAAACTAGGATGTGCTATGCCCAGCAAGGCAAGGAACCATTCATCAAACTAAATAAGCAAGTCAGGAGTCTTATCAGGTCCACAAAACCCAAATCTGAGGTAACTTTATCCTCGCAATGCGCAACCACCAAGATAACACACAACAGTGTGCAGAACTAATTGTAAAAGGAACCACCTACTCAGAGCCAGAGGATGTAGCAAATCTACTGGCTAATAAATTTAGCTTCAATTTCATCCCACTTTCCCCTATAACACCTCGCAAGACATACACTTGATCATAACTGCCCCAGCTATTACAAGCAAACAAGTCCTCAATGCACTCTCCAAGGCAAAAATACTGCATCTATGGGACCAGATAATATCCTGAAATGCCTCTTGAATATCATGAAATTGATCCATCAAGCACTCTAAAATCGCTGTTCAGCCTCACCATCTTTGCTGGCTACAGACCCAGTGAATAGAGAACTGCAACAATTATCTCTCTGCACAAGGACAGGACATCTACTAAGCCTGGTAATTGTACACTCATAAATCTGACTACTTTCATGGGTAAATCCATGGTAAGAATAATCACAGATATTATAAATAAAGATATTGAGGATTCAAAGATGGCTGCCATGCTGTAAACACTGCTAAACTGCAGCTCTTCAATTAACCCGAAAAAAATCTCTGATCTGAGTGGATATCAGGAGGTTTAAACATCAAATTGACGATAAAAAGTTGCAATTATACTTACCTAATCTAAAATCAGTTAAAAAAGTGGGAAAAAAAAGTATTTATCCATCAGGATTACAAGTGATTACTTTGCTCTGAAGAGAGAAACAAACAAAGGACCGTGTGCTTTCTTTATTCTGCCTTTCTGCTTGGGGAAAGAAAAATCTTGCAACAAGGAAGAACCATGGAAACAACTACTACTAAGACAAAGTTGTCAGAACTACAGTCGCCAGTAAAGGATGGAACTGCGAAAAAACAAAGGATTACTAGACAGCAGGAACAACAGAAACCAGAAACTAGATCCAGGACTGATCAGCCACTAAACATGGAGGATATCAAACACGCTTTACTACCTATACAGGAAGCTCTAAAGGACTTGACCTCACAAATACAAACATTTGGAGTTTTATGCAATCAATTGCTTCAGAGAATGGACAAAACTGAGACCAGAATTTCTGAAATAGAGGACAAAATTGACATGCTGGAGAAAAAATTAAAGGTATGTGATGTGGATGTACAATCCATGCAAAATAAACTTATTGATTTAGAAGCAAGGGCTAGAAGAAATAATATTATTATAAGAGGAATCCCTGAAAACATCCAGTATGCAGAGCTAATACCAGCCATAACACAAATATTTGAAATCCTGTTAAATGATGCTGATGGGGTGAAACAGATTTTAATAGAAAGGGCACACAGAGCGCTGAGAGAGGTACAAGCTTCTACTATGCCTAGACCTGTATATGTTAAGATATTGAACTTTCAAGATGTTAGCAAAATACTGTTTACTGCAAAAAAAAATGGTGGCTATGTTATGTGTAAAAATGTTAAAATATTTCTGGCTCAAGATTTACCATTACAAGTAAGGCAGGCTAGACAGTCTTTATCTGCTTACTGTAAATTTCTGATTGATAAACAAATTAAATTCCAGATGAAATACCCCAATATGCTTACATTTATGGTGGATGGCACTAAATATTCTGTTTCCAATAAAAATCAGGCAAAAGAAATGTTTCTGAAAAATTTTAATATTCTACCTGCATCAGAGGGCTGAAAAGAACTTCCATTGAGACTGGCATGTTCCTGTAGTCAGATCCAGCATGTATTTTACCTCAAGGCTTTTCTAATCCTTTGTTTCTTCACTAAACTGTTCAGGCCTCTGAAAAAGCAATAAAACTGTTTGTTTATGCTAATCTGAGGGTCTGCTGTCTGGTTTCCAGACTTTTATGACCTCCAAGGTCTATTTCCATTGTGTGGTAAACAGGAAATGTCTGGATTTCAACTGAGAGTGTCGATTTGGATGTAACACTTCCTGTGGTCCTGCTGTGAAAGAGGTCCCCCGTCGTGAGTATTTCTGATGGTTTCCTGGCTTGAGAAGACAAAGAGAACTGAAAATAATATGTTAATGTTCTTTTTATAACTAAATAACATTACAGTATGTACTTAAAGCACATAATAACATGTACTTTTACTATTTTTTTCTTCTTTTATAGGTGTGAACCAAAATAGTTTTTTTTTTACTATATGCAGTGAGTGGCAGGCACTGTGTAGGGTACAGATTTAAAATGTAGGATGCATTTTTTTTTTCTCTCTCTCCTCTCTTCTGTAGAAAGTTTATGTACATAATGATTGCAACAAAACAGATACTTAAGGTAGGATAAAATAAGTACCCAATCTACTAAAACTTTCCTTTACATAGTAATAACCTTAGAAATGAGATTTGTTTAACTAATAGTTAAACCAAAGCTGTAGTTAAGTAGTGGTGTTTGGTAGGGAATGTGTAGTTTAGACTTTGATGTAGATATGCTAGAATATATAGGTTGTAAGTTTAGGAAATGTTTTAAATGTTATTACCTGAAGTTTTTCAATGTGTTGGTGTGTTTAACCTTGTTTATATTTTCTCTTATACAAGACCTATATAAATCCTGGTCCAAGGGTAAAGTGGGTAAGCACTGGTTAGGGACGGGATGTAGGAAATGCTTCCAGATTAGATATAGTGTACAGTCAATACATGTCAATTTGATAATTCCCCTCTTATATTGTTATTTGATACCAAGACCTGCGAATGTGGGAGTTGAACTCATGGAATGTTAAGGGGCTCCAGAACTTGAAGAAGAGAAAGCTGTTGCTACACATATTATTACAGGACAAAGCACTGTTTGTATTTCTACAGGAAACACATTTGATGAATGAACAATGGAATGATATTAGAAAAAAGAACTGGATTAGAGAGCTAGTGACATCAGAAGGTAAGACAAACAGTACGAGAGTGGCTATAATTATCAAAACCCAATACAAAGATAGGATTTTAGACTCCAAAGTGGATCCAAATGGGCGATGGTGTTATGTGATTTTATCGGATAATGCATTTGATAAACCTATCCTACTTTTGAATATATATGCCCCATGTAATGATCAACACAGTTTCATAGCATCATTATATCCAATATTAACACAATACGATGGTTATTATTCTGTTGTGGGTGGGGACTGGAATACCTATCAAAATCCAAAGTTGGATAGGTCTTGTCCACAAAGACCATTTAATAAGCAGGCCGGGATAGCATTAAATGATTTTAAGGAAGATTTTCAATTATATGACCCCTTTTCTTATTCACAAGATATTAATAATGCAAATAAATACACCTTCTATTCACCATGCCACAAAATGTGGGCTAGAATAGATTACTTTTTGATATCTAAAGCACTAACGAATTTAGAACCAGTGGTGGTTATACATACTGCCATCTATCAGATCACTCAAAAATTCGTTAAAATTTTCTAAAGATTTAAAAGACACAAGAAGGCATAGGGGTTATAATTGGTCACTCAACCCAAATCTTTTAAGTAAAAAGAGATAGCAGACGGAATTATAAAATATTTGAAAGAATTTACAGATAGCTTGAAGCTCCAAAAACATACTCCTGACATTGAATGGGCGACAGCTAAAGCTCAAATTAGAGGATTTCTTATACAAAAAGCCTCATATTATAAGAAAATTCATAATAGTGATATTCAAAAACTAGAAATAAGAATAAAACAACTTGATAATGAGCTGATTCAGAATTTTAACGCTCAAACTGAGGAGGAAATGTTGAAGCTTCAAAGGGATCTCTTTTGCTTCATAATAATAAATTAACACTTCAAGAACATAGGTGTTTAGTGAAATATGCTAATAATGTTCAAATACCATCAAAAGCACTGGCAAGGATTATAAATCAATCAAAAACAACTGGATATATTTCGAAATACAGTATAACGACACAATATATTCTAAAACTGAGGATATTGTTGATGTTTTTGGGAAAATCTATACTAAGGTGTATGAGGGGCAAACTGATAGGTCTCTACATAACCAGAATAAAAGTTTTCTGCAAAAAATTAACTTTCCAAATTAGAAGAGAGCCTGCAAAGTGACCTGATTAAACCTATTTCTAAAGAAGAAATAGTATATACAATTCAACATATGAAAGCACATAAGTCGCCAGGGCCTGATGGTATTACAGCTGAATTTTACAAAGAGTTTGCTGATAGTTTGGGAAAAGAATTGTCTCATGTATTTAATTATATAACTAAAAATAAAATTAGTGACCCCCACCTCAATGCGTCAAAAATAATTTTCATACATAAAACCAATTCAGATCCCCTTAACCCAGATAATTACAGACCAATAGCACTAATGAATGTGGATATGAAAATTTTAACATCAATTATAGCATCGAGACTAAAGAAGGTTTTGATATATCTAATTTCTAAGGAACAAGCTGGATTTATGGCAACTAGACAAACTAGCGATAACACACTTACACTGCATAATATGATGACGTATGCTAAACAAAACAACTTTAATATCTATGCTCTTATAATAGATGCCCAGAAAGCATTTGATAGAGTAGACATAAAGTTTTTGTTTGATGTGTTACCCTATTTTAACTTGCCCCAAGAATTCATTCAGATACTACAAATATTATATAGTAATCCATACACTACGCATACATCAATAGGACTTATTCTAACAGAATACAGATTAAAAATGGTACTCGTCAGGGTTGTCCCATGTCCCCCTTATTGTTTAACCTATATCTAGAACCCCTATTTTTATATATCAAGCAAAATTTGTATCATAATGCACCAATAATTTATAGGAATAAAATATTAATGTCAGCATTCGCCGATGATCTTATTATTTATTGTACAACCCCAATTTCGGACAGTGAAAAGATATTAAAGCTCATAAACAAATTTTTGGTAGTTTCTAATTATAAAATGAACTTACAGAAAATTAATATCTTCCCGTTAAGAACCCCAAAACCTTTTTCATTAATGGCCCTGATGGGGAAGTTAACATGTAAAGAAAATATTAAATATTTGGGTATCAACTTCTCTACGGATAATAAGGACTTTTATAACAATAATGTTAAACGAGTATGGGAACACATAATAGCTGATTGTGACAGATGGAAGAATTTAAAACTACCGGTATTAGCAAAAGTATCAATAGTGAAAATTAATATACTACCACGAATGTTATACATATTTAGGTCTGCCCAATTATCAATTTCAAAAACAGTTTTTAAACAAATGCATAAAGATCTAGCTAAATTTATCTGGAACCCAAAAGAACTAGAATATCTTATGAGAAATTAATGACCCCTAACAAAAGAGGACAATGTCAGCTACCAAACTTTGAAGCATATTATTTGATTGTAAACGCTAATCAAATTTTAAGAATTGCTAATTATGATGTAACAAATACAAAATGGATGCCAACTTGGGTGGTCTTGAATCATAAGCATATTTTGGATAGGAAAATAAATCCTAAAGCATTACCCTTTATGGACAAAATTAGTCTGATAAAATATGGGGTCATGGACCACATAATAACCTGTGTCTCATCTTTGCAAACTTTATTTCAGTCCGTAGATTTATTGCAATATATGATGGTTCTTCAACCTTTCCACAGGAATCCTAATTTTAAACTAAATAATCAACTGATCGATCTCAGCAAATTTCCATTAATAGTTAATCTGACTCTGTTAGATGTTTTTAATAAACTTGACTTATCAGCTTTACAAATTAGACAGGACATGAATCTACCTAGAAGTTACATTGTTATAATGAGACAAGTTAAAGAACTTGCCTTGAGCTATTTTAGGAACTTTAAACCTGCAGCCGGATTTGTGGATAAGTGCTCTGAATTGTGGCAAGCTATCCAACAAGACACTAAATTTATAGCAACATACAAATGAATTAAGAATTTGAAATTTCAGGACAAAATTTTGCTTTCAGAGTATTGGGTAAATAAAGTAACATTTACAGACAATCAGATATTCAAAACAATTGATATAACTAGGAAATCAGTTTCTTTTCAAAAACTGATGTACACGCAATTGATGATTTGGAACAATGCATATTACACACATCTTAGATTACATAAATTTAACCCTAGGAATTCTCCAATTTGTCCATACTGTGCAGATCAAACAGCGGATCTTCTTCATATGTTCTGGAGTTGTAAATGTGTATATAAACTTTGGAACTCTCTTAAAGTACAACTACAAAAGATGGGTTATCAAAGTTCTACACTGTCATGGGAATTTATAATTCTACACATTCCTCCAAGAGAGCTTTCCAGATTGCAAACTATTATTTGTATGAATATTTTTTTTGCTGATGAAACTCTATATAGCCACAAATTGGCTAGAACCACATAAGACATCATGGAATAATTTTAAGCTTGTGGCTATAAAACATATACTAGCACATAAATTACTTCTGAAACAAACTAACAAAAATATTAATAACCCGAAAATATGGGAAAAGGTCTTCAATATTATACTATCATGATACTGATTTTAGGAATATATTAAATATAGGAAGCATTTCATGTAGATATTGTATAAATGGTTTGTAGTAGTTATAGTGTATTATGTGTGTGATGTTTATTGTATTTTTGTAATGTTTTTGGAAAATATATTTCAATAAAAATTTATTATGGAAAAAAAAATAAATAAAGATATTGAAACCTTCAAACTGTTGATCCAACACAGTTTGGCTTTGTCAAAGGCAGATTGTGCCTGCTCAACCTCGTGAACTTTTTCAAGAAAGTCATCAAAGCTATGGACAAGAGCAGAATGGTACACACTACTTATCTTGACCTGGACAAATCATTCAACAGTATTCCTCATTTAAGCATTGTCAACAAACTTATGAAACTAGGAGAAACCCCCCATGTCACCCATTCAATAGCCAGCTGGCTCATATATAGAACATGGGAAGTCAGGATAAGGGACTCTACCTCCAGAAAAGGATCAGTCACTAGTAGTGTTCCTCAGGGACTGGTACTGGGGATGCTCCTTTTTGGTATCTACTTTTCAGATGTCAAATCTAACTTCAAATGACTCTGGTTGACCAAGTCTCTGGATAACTACCAGATCAGCACAATTGTAGAATTCCTCAAGGACAGCAATGTCCTCCAAGAAAACTTGTCACAAACTAATAAATGGTGTCAGAACCATCATCTAAAACTGAAAGCCAAAATATGTATAATAGCATCCTTTGGAAAGTTGGCCATCTCTGGGAATTACCACATATCCACCATCGTTAAGCACTTGGAAACATGCATGGACAGTGACTTGGCCTTTGAGCACCATGTGTCTACTGTTGTAAGGAAACCTTTCTATAATGCAAAACTTACAAGCAAGGGCATTGCATACATACATATTAACCCCATCTGGAGTAATCCTTTCAATGTCTTCCATTCAAACTTTGAAGGTTGAAGCACATGCTCCATTACCGTACCCTTCTGAACAAGCAAACTAGATACATATCAGGGACTGAAGTGATGTATGGTAATATTTCATCACCCCATTATCTTCTGCCTCTTCATCCTAACACATATAACCTCTGGTGCCTCACTACCAGTTCTTCCTTCTTTCCTAGAACATCAGTAAAAACTGGAGACTGGGTATTCCTTCTTCTTGATCTTAGTATCTGGAGTCCCTTCCAAACAGAAAGTAACCTGGCCACAAGACTTGTAAATGTATTTATTTGTTTGGTTAATCAGGATAAAGCATTGATCTACAGCTTTTTTGGAGACTTAACCTGGGAGCACTGTGAGGTGAAGTGATGTCTTCAGAGTCACACTGTAGGGAGGTGGTAGGAATCAAATCCTGGACTCATAACTCTAATTTTTCACTCCAGTTTTCCCATGTCAATTTCAGTCCATAGCTCAGTGCCTTAATTCATTGCACTAACTGAGAGACCTAAATTTCTTGTCCAGGTTGATAAAACAACTAAATATTAGGGTCCATTGCAAATGTGAGGTCATCATGATGTTCTACATCTCAATGCCTCCAAGAAAGAAGTGAATTTTCCAACCAGTGTTGCAAATGTATGTCCTGTTCAGGAAGACATCACTAATTAAGATCCATTTTAGATGTTAGGTTCATTAGCTATATGGCTATAACAGTAGTCACTTAATTTCATGATGTTCCTTTACTACAGTATATAGTATTTCTGCTGTTCTTGTTTTAATGTATTTTGTTTGTTCTTTTATATGTATAATTCTCTTTTTTCTACCTGTATCCTAGTATTTTAGCACAATGACACTAGGGAGTTGCATTTTTTACCACTATTTCTGGCCATTCCACTTAAAGGAATGTGTCCTGACGGGCTTTCATACATATGAGCTCATACATACTAACCAAATATCTGGCTAGGATCCAACAAGGGTTGCTGTTGTGTTATTTATGTAGGAAGCACAGTTATCTAGCTTCCACCAGGTGGCAGCAGTAAGAAGAAACATAGACCCTCTCCACAGGATGAGAAAGCAGACAATATCCATTGCATCTCACTGGATTAGCATTGTGTCATTTATGCTCATGACAATTAATCCACCTGAAGTGTGATAAAATTATATAAACTGAATTAGCCATTGGAATAATATAGTCTGACAGAAAACACAAAACAAAAATTTCCCAAAATGTTTTTGCAGAGAGAAATATTGACCTGCACCTCCTACATGGTTAGTTTTATCCTTCACATCCCCTTACTTAAATACATATAGTATAAATATATACAGTATATATATATATATATATATATATATATATATATATATATATATGGACAAGACATATAATAACTCCATGGAGAACGGGCAAAGGCCTCTTATAACAGTTCTACCTACAGTACAACCAAATTTTGATCAGAGAAGGCACAGCTGCAGCAAGAAGTAAAAAAACACAAAAAACATTTAGCACATATGAGGTAATACTGAAAATGAAGTGTCAATGAATGAACGATGGCTTAAAATATTAAACAATGTGTCATTTGTTTGAATGGCAGTTTAGTTTCATTGATACTAACCCAGAAGCCTTTGATGGAGGTGTCATCGGTCAGGGTATATACTCCCCATCTGAACACTCTGCCCACCAGAACAGGAACTTCAGACAAACCATAGTCTTCAGTGGCAAAGCCAGAACATACCCCTAGCATACCTCTCAGCTGTCCAGATTTTTGCAGCTTAACAGTTTCTGTCTGCCTGCACTAGCCAGGAATGTTTGGGCCACTTCATCAGCACAGTTAAATGAATACACAAATACATGACTTAATGAATAAATAACAAAACTAATAGCAGAGTTCATATCAGAATCCAGAAGGGAGGTTGCATGGAGGCAGCAGTTACCATTCATTTATAAATAAGTATACAAACCCTAAGAGAGTTTCAGTTGTCAAAATAATGAACATGTTCCCAAAATCTGCAAAGACTAACAGGATAAACTGAATGCTAGGAGAGGCCCTTAGCATAATGTCCATATATGTGCTCCTGTGAACAGATAAGTGCACCTCAAGGTGCATCTGCAGTCATCTCCTACTGCTCCTCTAGGTGTCAAATATTGCTTGTTCATATTTACATTAATAATTCCAAAATCATGCTACATACCAGGTATCATACATGATGGCAAATGCAACTGCATTGATATTTGACCTCTGTCAATGAGTGTTTGTTAGAATTGTAAGATGATAACTTCATTTTGTTAAAGGCTCAAGCCACACCCACTGGGAGTTAAAGGTACACACCCTAAAGAGCTATACTGGAGGGAATGAGCTGAGACCTTATCTGACTTACAATAAAGCCTTGGGCAGTGCTAACTCTTTATTTAGTGAAGTCAATCAGGAAAGTGAAATTAACCTTAAATGCAAAAATCTCATGGTGTTGTTGCCCACTAGAGATATAATCAAAATGCCTGTGAAAAGTTACAGCTTCAACAATATATTTCTGTTCTAGCTTAATGTCTAATGCTTAGATCACCCTAACTCAGTTGTATAAAACAACTAAGGGGGAAAGTTTAGAAGACCCAAAACAAATAATACTGAACTTCTGAATCAAGCACATGTAATTTTATTTTGGCTACAACTACCCAACATAGGAAGTGATTACTTCTAAGGAAGTAATGTGAGAAATAAATTTGTGTATACAAAATCCCTCATGAAATATTTAAATTTCAATCTCATGTTTGATCATGTTTTTTGTGTCAGAACTCCCAGTTTAAAAAATATAATTGGCAGGGACCCTAAAATACTGCAGTTATCTCCCCTTCTTCTTTTTCACCTTTCCTACTCTAATCTTTAGAAAATGGTTCAAGAAAAATCCAAATGAAACTGAAGGAGCAAAAGCACCTAGTCTATCCAACAGGTAGCCAGTCACATTCAACAGTACAATGTGTCTACACTATGGCAGTGCCACAAAAAATGCTGAGAGGTTAATTTGAGTTACATGTGACTGCATTTTGCATATTATCTATCATTCTACCTTTTCATCAACCTTTCCCTTTTGGTGGTATTAAGTGGTGATGCTATTAGTCTCAGTTATTCTATTAAGGTTAACTTTGCTAGAAAAAAAATGTTTGGATTTTTATTGGATTGCAGTGGTATTATTATAAGGCAGACTACTTTATTCCGTACTGTTTGAAAATGTTGTTTTTCTCTTGAACTTTACTGTAACTTGGTCATAGTTGATAATGGGCCACAGTGGTCCAGTGGATCTGCATATAAAAAACTGATAGATGGACACATTGACAGATATACATATAGATAAATAGGGAAATGTACCCCACCATGCTATACCAACATATAAACAGCTACATAGAACTAGCAGTACCCTGCATGAGCAAGCACAGGGTAAACCCTAGAAACAAACCCACATGGTAGAACTATAATATCAATAAGCTTTACAATAAAAGGAAGAGAATTTTAACCAAAAGTGAGAACAGTAAATCCTAGAATGTTGGAGCCCTTGTCACTGAAATAAACAAACAACTCATGAGCTATATAAATCCCACCAAAACCAAGTTTGAGGCTAAAATAGCTATCCAAGCCAAATTAAATCAAAAAGCCTTTTTTAATTATGTTTGTAATCTCAAAAGTATAATGCAGCAATGCAGTGAGCTGGTCGTGAAAGATGTTACATACACTAAGGCTGAAGATATAGCAAACCTACTGCCAATAAATTTAGTTATAAATTTATCCCTCTCTTCCCTCTGTCTGTCCTTCAAGATATACCTGAAACTGGCTCACCTCCAGCGATCACTTAAGACAAAGTCCTAAAAGTGCTATCAAAAGCTAAAAATACTGTATTAATGGTCCTGACACTATCCCTGGATGCATCTTAAATAGCATGAAGCATGATTTAGCCACAACCCTAACAGCCCTGGTGGATGTTAACTTAGTATATAACTATGAACCTATATACATAGGGAGGGACAAAATTGGGTTGGATTGCACAGCTAGGCTTATAAAGGCCCTGGTGGTCATTAGCCTATTATAAATAAATATATATATATATATATATATATATATATATATATATATATATCGGTTCATAGGTTCATAGGTAGGTACTAGGCTATCAGCCCTGAGGTACCCTGTTTTTTGCCACCCAAGAAAATTATTTTCCTGTGCCACTGTCGAGCAGAGTCACAGAGGTGATCCCCGGGGTGAATTTCCTATTTCTGATCCAATCATCAAGTTTTTCCTTGAAGAGTGCTAATGAGGAGCTTTGTTTGATATAGATAGGTAGTTTATTCCAGAGTATGGGAAGTCTCTGGGACAGGAATCTATCCCTCCGACATGTTCTGTTTATTGTGGTGACAAGGTTTAGGTCCCTAGAGCATGTAGCTTGGAGGGATTGGGATTTATTTAAGTGGAGCATGTCCAACAGCTCTGGGATTGACATAGCTTTGTATGTTAGGCAGAGATCACCTCTGAGTAGGCGATATGCGATGGAGTAAAGCTGGAGTTTTTTGAGACGGTCTTCGTAGGACATCTGTTTGAGGCCGGTAATCCTCTTTGTGAGGTATTTCTGCCACCTTTCCAGTTGTTGTAGATGTCTTGTGAGATACATACCAAAAGGGGCATTGTACTCTATAATGGGTCTAATGAGTGATGAGTAGAGGGGAACAATGCCCTCTTTTTTTCTGGATGAGAAAACTTTTGTGAGGAGGTGTGCCATGTAGAAGGATTTCCTGACTACTGTGGTGATGTGATTATCAAAGGAGAGACTACTGTCCACCTGTGTCCCAAGGTCTCTTATCACACTTTCGGTGTTAAGTATACTACCGCCTATGTTGTAGTTCATGGGTACAGACTTTTTACCAAAGGGGATGAGAATGCACTTTTTAGCATTGAGCTTGAGGCCATAGCTTTGACACCAGGCATCTGTTTCAGTGAGGCCCTTTTGTAGGATGTCCACATCTTTAGGAGTTTCGATTATGGCTCCTAGTTTGCAGTCATCTGCGAACTTTGTTAGCCAAAGGCCTTCTGTGTTAGCCTGTACTTCAGAGAAGTAGATACCAAACAGGAGAGGAACCAGGACTGAACCCTGTGGTACTCCACTTGTCACTGGTCTGAAGTCGGATTTGGAGTCTGCTACTTTCACAGTGTGGGTTCTGTCAGTGAGCCAGTTGGAACCCATCTTGTGACATAGGGATTTATACCTAGTTTAGTAAGTTTATCTATAATTCCAGAGTGGGGGATGGTGTTGAAAGCCTTGGCAAGATCTAGATAGGCTGTGTGAACCACCTTACCCTTGTCTACGGCTTTGGTGACTGCTCCAAAAAAGTCTATCAGGTTTAGGAGACATGATCTGCCTTTTACAAACCCGAACTGGGTGGGGTCCAGAGTTTTGAGATTACCAATGTCTTTGTTTATAAGTTCCATGATGATACGCTCCATGGCCTTGCAGACCAGGCTTGTCAGGCTAATGGGGCGGTAGTTCCTGGGGTCTGTAGTGGCTCCCCCCTTGTGGAGTGGGATAACCGTTGCTGTGCGCCATTCAGCAGGCACAAAGCCTGAGGTGAGGCTATGATTGAACATGGTACTTAGGTGAGGTGCCAGTTCATTCTGTAGTTCGTGTAGAACGCAGCCTGGGATGTTGTCTGGTCCCATGGATGCTGTGTTCTTGGCTTTGGAGAGTGTGGTTTTTACCTGTGCAGCCGTGATTACAGGAACTTTGCATTCTTCCGGTATAGAGATGGGGTCTTTAGGGGGTGAGGGGGGGGTAAAGTTAGCACTGAACCTATCTGCCAGGATGTTGGCAATATCAGTTGGGTCTGTATATTTAGTGCTATTGTGCTGTAACTCAGAACAGATCTGAGGGTTGCCATTGAGAGTCTTGACATAGCTATAGAATGCTTTGTGGTTGTCTTTAGATTCAGTGGCAATTTTGTTTTTTTAACTAGCTTTGGAGGATTTTATCAGGGATCGCAGCTTCTTACTGAGGCTGACCAGGGAGCTCCTCCACTCGTGAGATTTTACTCTCTTTTGCAAGAGTTTCTTCCTTCTGTTGTGCAGTTTGTTTATGGCAGGGGACCACCAGATTGGCTTCCTTTTTTTGGAGGATAGTGTCTTGGTTCTGTTTGGGATAGCACGATCCATGCACTCATGTAAGCGCTTATAAAGTGCAATTGTGTAGGATTCAGTAGTCGTAACTGTATTGTCCATCTGCATGGGTGTCATGAAGTTCACCACTTCTGTCTTAAGAAGCATGAAGTTGGCTTTGGAGAAATTTTTTATCATGGTTTCCTTAATGGGGGGTGGAGGCAGGATGTGGATATCTAGGGTAATTAGCTTATGGTCGGATGGGACCAATGAGGCATTGACTTCAGGTGTGGAACACTGGTCATGCATATTGGTAATGACTAGATCTAGGATACTGTTGCCCCTGGTGGGGGTGTGGATACGTTGATCCAGGGCATTGGAGTTCATGAATTCCAGAAAGCGTTGAGCGAAGGAGTTGGTACATGAGTAGTTTTCCCAGTTAATGGTGGAGTAGCTGAAATCACCCATTATTAGGGTGTTTGGTTGAACCCTAATATTTTCCAGTACATCAAGAAAAGAGGAGTGGGAATCCTGGGGCATGGTGGGTGATCTGTAGCAAGCTACAATTTGGATTGCAGTTTTGCCCAGAGTTAGTCGCACTTGGATAACCTTGGCTGCATTATGTCGAGCAACTAGCCTGAAGGTGTGGATATCCTTAATGAATATGGACACACCTCCGCCTTTGGTGTTCCAGTCCAGGTTACATGGCCGAAAAGTGTGGTATGAGTTATAGCCTGGTAGTGCAGAGGTGCTCTCTGGAGCCTTGAATCAGGTCTCAGTCACTGCACAGATATCGATGTTCTCCATTTTAAGGAGTGCCTCGAGTGAGTGCACTTTGAGATTTAGACTTCTAGTATTGAGTAGCATCACCCTCAGTTTTTGCTTGCCTGTTCCTGTTATGGTGGTGAATTTGTCATTTGAACCTTGCCTAAAAAAGGCACTATAGGGGCGGCAAGAACCTTAGCCAGTATCCGGAATCCCAGGGGTGACAGGTGCAGGCCATCTCTGGCAAAGCATCGTGGTCTGTCAACCATATCATCCCAGGCAGACAGATACTGGATCCCTTTTGAATGGCTCCAGAAGCTTAGCCAATTGTTGAAGTTAATCATTTTGTCCTTGTATTATGGCATCATTTTGGGTGATGGAGGAATGCTA